>NC_036642.1:6573165-6611640 GCF_002806865.2 Cucurbita pepo subsp. pepo
CCCCCCCCCAAATTGTTACCATTGAACTTCAAATCTTATTATTTTATGAGTAAAGTATCAATTTCAATTAAAATAACATGGACTCGAAATAATAATGGGATATGCATGCATGATAGAAAAATTGTCTTTATGGATAGTGTAGCATGACTTATACCTAAGAACATGGGATAAATGTGCAATTATATGCTTCGGTATGCGAAAATGGATGTGTTAGACCTTGTTTGTTGTATATATGCGAAAATGGATGTGTTTGACCCTGTTTGTTGTATATATGCGAAAATGGATGTGTTAGACCTTGTTTGTTGTATAGTGTCGTTTTATACTGCTACTTTGAATATCATGTTGTGTTGGAGGATGAGATTTTGTGAAATATGTGCTCTAGGTGCTTGATAGATGTTATCACCTAGTTGAGTAATTGTTTGTCTGCTTGGAGTGATTGAATGTACATTAGCTCCAGGTGTATGAATGTGTGATTAGCAATAGGAATGGCCTTAAACTAGGGTGTGTGAGGTAGTTTGGCTAGAGTATATGACCTAGGACGAAATGCTTCTAGAAGAAGAGTGCTATGGATTCATGAGAGGCGAACAGAGGGTGGACCTCGTGCTCCTAAACGATCCAGACTCGGACATCAGAATCATATTACCTGGAGATGTGGAACGTCGTCAAGATCGCCAAACCGCCCAGAAGACCTAGACGACCGCCACGGTAACCCCAAAAGGAATAAAGGGTATCACGTAGGCTGGTAGTAGACGATGGACATCAAGGAGCATCCACACCCCTTTTCGCCGGTTTGGTACCGTTGAGCCATGCGTGAGGCTGATAAGGGTTTGTGTGACATGAGCAAGAGAGTTTAGCTAGGCTACCCTGTGCGGAGGATCTGACATATGGGAGGCGTTGAAAATGCTTATGACGTAGTTTTGACATTAGACGATCGAGAACAATTTACCAACTACAGTACCCGGTTTAGGAGAATGATTGAGAATATCTATAGCCAATTCAAGACCCAGATTAAGATTAAAAGACTACCTATTGGCGATGGAATCTGGATAGCTCGCCAGAAACATCTTGATTATGAATATGTTCTTAATTTTATTGTTGAAAGCAAAAATGTTTATGATTTGCAGTGCTAAGGGTAATCGCTATCTATAGAGACCATAAATTAGAATTTTTGAGATGTGGACCTAAAACGATGATATATTTTGGGGGAAGGTGATCTCAATTCATCTGTCGTTTTCTATTTCAATCTCTGTCAGTTTTCTTATGTTCTTTCTCTGTTCTTGCTTTGATAACATGTTAAGAACGAGAAAGTGGGATTGAAAGTCGAATCTTTGTTAATGTAATAAGATAAAGGCTAGCGACCAAATCGTAAAATATATATATTTATTTGTAACTCACGTGAATATGATAATTTACTTACTACTTGTTACTCTATCGGGTGAATTTATTGATTATTGGAAATTGTAAAATTAATTAAAAAAATATATAAATTAGGTTGTCATGCTGGTGGTGTTCCCTTCATTCATCTCTCTTCCAAATTTCCTTTATAAAAGGTCTCTCTTTCCCACTTCTTCTCTAACTACCATTTCTTTCTCTCTCTTCTCTCTTTCCCCAAAACACAACCAAAAACGATGTGTCGTTCCGACCAAGCCTTGGAATCCACTTCTGTCGTCCTTGATTCCAAATTCAACCCCCCTCCCCTCCTTCAACCCACTTCCAATCGCCCTAATTCCCGCCGGTCTGACCAACGACCATCTCACCACCTGCCACAGGAACCTGCACTGCACATTAATCGCCGCCGGCCGCCGCGCTCCACCGGCGGAAGTGGAGGAGACGGCGACAGGTGCGGCAGGGTCGGAAGCTGTGTAGAATTGAGTGGTTGATAATTAACTATATATAACTGTTTTTATTTTATTTTATGTTTTTTGTGTGAAAATGTTTGTATGAATAGAAAAGAAGAGAAAAATGATTTGAGGTTTTAAAGTGAAGTGAGGATGTCATGTGTGTTCGTCACTTTGCTTTTGTAAATTCCCATCTCATCCATCCTAATTTCAAATTCTATTATTTTTACTCTTATTTCGCATTTTATATTCTCGATTAAGTTATCGAATGTTCGAATCTCAAAATAATTAGATGTCGTAATTAAAAGAATATGAAAAGAACTACCCTACCTATGACCTAGAGTTGTCCGGCCGCAGTGTTCATGCTAACAATTTGGTGACACTGCCTATATAGAGAGAAAATTCAAATTTTTACAAACCACGAGAGTTTAAAATATTTCTTCACCCAAAAACAGTTGAACATGAGACAAAGAAGGTGGTTAGAACTGGTGAAGAACTACGACATAGATACCCAGTACCACCCTAAAAAAGAAAATGTGGTCACAGATGCCCTAAGTAGAAAGACAAACCACTCGTCAGCCTCCATTATGAGAAAGGTAAGGGTATAAAAAGACTTCGAGCAAGCCATCATAATTGTAGTGACTAAAGGAATCATAGTACAGTTGGCCCGACTCATAGTACAACCCACACTTAGGCTGAGAATTATTGACTCCCAACGAGAGGACCCTAATATACAGAAAATCCTAAGCCAACTAGCCGAGAGTCCAGTAGACAGATTCTCGAAATCTTCATATAAAGGACTACTGTGCTAGGGAAGTCTATGTGTCTCAGCAATAGAAGAGCTAAGGAAAGAGATATTGATGGAAGCTCACAACTTGCCATTTGTTGTGCACCACGGAAGTACTAATGGTTGTGTGCACACTTAGTTAATTTTCATGATCGAGTATTATGTTTAGACTAGGGATTTGTGGTTAGGGTGACTAGTCACTAAATTTAGATTTAACCTTTCCTCTCGGAGCCTAACAGACCACCATGACATACGAACCACCTTAGGAGTGTTCTTAGGCTGCTAGATGTGTGAACAGTGTCAACAACTTTGTGGGGGAATAGGGGTTTCTAATCAAAACCAGACTGAATCTAGCCATTTCGCATGGAGAAAGAGAGAACCCATTAGCTACATGAGATAAGAGAGGGGTCCTACCCCCAATGAAGGGGACTATTAAAGACCTGTGAGGTTTCAACTCACCCCTAGGTAAGATGTCATATAGTCTCATAGAGCCATACATAAGGTAGCATCTCGTAGAGAGACATCAGTCATTCACAGCACATAAGAAATTCTCAGGTGTTTAAATGAAAGAACAGAGAACCAAAATAAATTAAATGCGAGTTTGGAGCCATCAGAAAATGTATTATCCGACTAGTCTCATACCGCTCAAGTGTGATGAAAGGAAGAAGCAATTGTTGTAACTTGAAAAAACAAGAGACATTTCATCCTTTTATAATGGAGCCCAACTTCTCACTTTTTAAACTGCAACGCCCCGACACAGAAGAACTTGCATCACTAATTCCATCATCATAGTTGCATCAACATAACATCTATCAACTCAAGGTAATAGAAAAAACCTAATCTCAATCAAATTGACGTCGATGCTATTGCGTTAGCATATACACATTTAATTTTTTTTTTTAATGAAATATAATAGTTAATAATACATTAAAATATATAATTGCAAAGTACCCAAATAATATGATTGGCATTAATGAATAATTATAACATCATGAATGTGAATAAGGAGAAAGAACATAGGAAGATGTACATATATATGTATGTGTATATATATATATATATATATTTCATTGTAAAGCAATATACATTTGCGTTTTGTTTAAAAAAATAAAAAAAGTAATAATCCCCCTCTCCATGTTTGTTGAAATTGAATCATTTAAAAAATAAAAATAAAAATAAAAATAAAAATAAAAATAGAAGAAGAAGAAGAAGAAGAAGAAGAAGAAGAAGAAAGGAATGAAAGGAATGAAAGAAGGAGGAGTGTTCTAGGCGCAATCGGAGGGAGCAAAAGTGACGGATTCCTTGAGTAAATCAAATTGCCAAAAGTAAGTTTGCTGAATAATATTCCCTAAGATATTGATTGACGGAAAGGGCAGAGAACTTATGGCAACACAGCTACATTGGGTTGCCGCCGAAACGACGTAGCTCCTATCCGGCGGTTCGAACACCGCCCCGCCTTCGAAATGGAATCCAAGCTTCGGCGACATACCAAAATTCCACTCAGTGTCATTGAAGCAAAGTTCGAAGTTCCTCTGCTTTTCCATTCTTCCGAATTTCGCGATCTTCGGAGCCATCGCTTCTATCACCGCATCGTGAGCCGGTGCCGTCAGCAACGTCAGGCTGGTGCCGGTGTCCAAGATGGTACCGCACCCGGATTTGATGTTCCAGACGTGACGGGGGATCTTAAGCATCTGGTCGTCGACGGAGATTCCGATCAGTTGGACACCGTAGTAGCAGCTGTATTGGCCGCCGGTGAAGAGTTTAGTGGTGGCGGGGGGGCCGATGGGAGAGGAGGTGGTGGCGGAGAAGGTCTTGGGGGAAGGGGTGCCGAAGACGAAGTAGCTAATGGCGGTTGTGTTGCGGTTGTGATCGGCGAGGCAGTAGGAGAAGCCGCCGCCGATGTTGTTTTCGGCGGCTTTGTAGACGAAGGAGTAGATGCTTGAGCCTAAGCCAATGAGGCCATCGGCTCCCTTCATGAAGTTGGTGAGTTCGACTTCTTCTGTGCAGCCGAATAGAATGTCCTTCAGTTGCTTTTCTTTTCCGTTTGTTAGTCTTACCGTTACCGTCTCGTTTGCGAATATTCCGCTCGCACGCTCCCCACCTGTGTAGCTGTAATTTTTTTTTTTTTTTTTTTTTTTTTTTTTTTTTTTTTTTTTTTTTTTTTTTNGTTATAATGGTCCCCACCAAAAATTTTATTTAAAAAAATAAAAAAATAAAAAAATAATAATAATGATTAATACCTGTAGGTATAGGAACAGGGGGTGTTAGGGGTTGGACAATCGGGTTGGCCGCCGAGATCAGGGAAATCATCGATACACTGCCTGGAGGAACAAGGGATTGGGGAGAAAGAAGACGACTGATTCGCATAAAGCGCGTATCTGAATCTCCCTCTCATTTTGTTACGCATCTTATGCATCGGAGAGAGGTTGCTGCAATCTCCCCTGCACCGCCGGAATCTGCATTTCGTCCACAATAGGTCACTTCCGGTATCTGCAATCAGTGTGAACGTCTGCGGCGGTGTTCCGACTTTCAATTGCACGAAAAATTCACCGCTACCGAAATCAGCGCCGGGGTATGTTTTCAATCCTATTGGCGTCTGCGACTGTGGAGGTAGATTCGAACCCGAGACCTCCTTCTCTTTCTCCTCCGCATTCTCCACAACTTTTGTCCAATTCAGCTTGGCGGATATGGATCGGAGACGGTTTTGATCGTGATAGCGAATATCCCTGATGCGATCCTCGACACTATCCACCTTAATTTCGTCATCAAGCCTTTTAACCACTTCCGGATGGTGACGGTGTATCAGATCTAGCCTCACGAATTCTTGTTCTTCATTATTGGCATCGCTTTCTTGTTTGAGATTATTGGCATTGCTTTGATCGGCGACTGCGACGGTGATAGGAGAGAAGAAGACGAAGACGAAGAAAAGGATTAAAGAATGAGAAATCGGCGACATTGCTCCGTTCCTGTCAGAGAAAACAGATGAAGCGAGGAGGAAGATGAGAATGGCGGACTTAAAAAGAGGAAGAACATCTATAAACCCTAACCGTAAAACGTTAAATTTAGCATCATTTTCTATTTCTATTTATTCTAAATCTGTTTTCCTTATGTTTTCCTTATGTTTTTGAGTCTTATGGGTATCATTTTTTTACATCTATTTTTGAACCCCTGATTTTGTGGAACTGTGTAGTTTATACCGATTTTGTCCCGACCCAAATTTTTACAATGAGTCGTGATTCAAAACGACAATGTTCTGTAGTGTGTATGCATGAAAACCCCCGAAATGACATCGACTAAAAAAAAGCATTTATTTCATAAGAAGGAAGTTTCAATACAAAAAACCAAATGGTGACCATTTTGACATTGAAAATATATGAATGCTTCTTAAAGTAAAAAGACTGGAATGATGCCCCGGGACATGCTTTCCTTTGTGACGATCCACATTTCCCAAACACGTTGTCACTCAACCAGTAGCATCACGCACCTCAGAAGGAAAATGTAGCAAAGATGAGTATAAAAGTTATACTTGTGGGCTCTCATCGCATTCTAGGCTTAACTGATTCCCATAGGCGTCTCGTAGGCTCTAGGACGTCGGATTCTAGTCTTAACCCATTAGGGTAGTTTGGTTCTTTGTCCTTTCCTTTATAAACCCTGAGAGATTCTTATGCTGAGTTGTGAATGACTGGTGTTGCTTTACGAGGCGCTACCTCATGCATGACTCTATGAGACTATAATAGTTCCCCTCCCTTATCTCGTACGGCTAATGTGTTGTATGATGTGGGTCTCTTGTTCCCTATGCGAAACGGCTAGGTTTAGTCGATTGATAAAAAACCCTTGTTCTCCCACGAAGCTATTGAAACCGTTCACACATCTAGCACTCTAAAGACACTCCTAAAGTGGTTCGTAAACCATGGTGGTCTATTAGGCTCCTCGAAAAAAGGTTAGGTCTAAACCGGTGACTAGTCAACCTAACCATAAGTCTCTAGTCTTTGCATGTTACTGGTTCATTAGAATTCACTTAGTGTGCAAACATTAATCATCTAGAACCAACATACATAATTCATGCAAAATAAACATATATGCTCAACGAGGCGATAACATCCATCAATACCCAGAGCTCAGAGTTCACAAATTTCATTCCGAAAGCATGAATTAAACACATACACATATAGCATAAGCATAAAACATGATTGCATTTGCATAACATTTGAATGCATCCATACTCATATGTGCCCTTACGTGATTGATATGTGCCCTTCATTTAGCATTTCTACACAATTAGGGTATCCAAAAAATGTGATATTTTTCAAGTATGATCTAAATCACATAAAAATATGGTTAAAATTGGAATTGAGATAAAAATCGAGCAAACGAAAGTTAAACGGTCCAAAAACCTACTTACACGTGCCTATATGCGCTCCCACGCGCTGAGAAGGAAGCAAACTCGCAGGTTTCACGCGCGAGTACCATGCACTGCGTGTTTCTACAGTCACGGGTCAGCGGTCCAATTTGGGTAGCAATTCATGTCAGTCAACTCGGTTCGATCAGGTTGGAGCACGGGGGTAAGACTCGAGCCCTGATGGAAAGTTTAAAATCTAATTTTTCTTTTAAGTCGAACTTTCGGGATTTTACTGAGGGTCTTAGAGACCAAATTTCGAGATGATGCATAAGGTAAAAATGATTGAAAACAAATTAGGAACTTAAGAAAAATATAAAAGAAAAATGATCGAAAAATTAGGGGTAATCCGGTCCTTCTGCCCTCCTTTCTCAAAAAAAAAATAAAAGACATGAGAAGTAGAGAGAGAAAGAAGACGACAACTCGGACACGTGTCAATCGGGCAAGGGGGCCGCGCATCGCCGGAGAAGAAGTGCCACGTGTCAATCATCCATTGGAGAATAAAATCAAAGAAATACTTCCCGTCGGGCAGGATTCGAAGGCCGGCGGCTTGCTACCCGAGTCCACGATCCGACAACCCGCGCACGACCCGGCTTCTTGTTGTCACGCGTCAGCATAAGATAATTCAGATTTTCAGCACATGCTCTCGGATTCGAACCTACGTACTCATCAGCGGATGACCAACTCGAGCGCACCACGTGGCAGCACGAGGACGCGCGTGTAGCTCTTTCCCAGGCGCGTGGGAGCTTGTTTTCGTCGTTCAACTCCTATTTTCTCGATTTTCCTCCCGATTCCAATTCTAACCCTATTTTTATATGAAATAGGATCTAATTGGAGAAAATTAGACATGCTATTTGTGTGGAAACGCTAAACGAAGGGCACGCGTCAATCAAGTCACTACATGGAACTTTATATGAGTCGCTTGGAGTGCATGCATGCTAGTTTAATTACCTAGGTGGTAGCTTTCCAGTTAATTTGATTGTTAAGAGTATTGTTATATTAGGTGAAGTATTATGAGAATCATCTGTGTGTTGCAATTATGTTTTTAGCTTCCGCTTATTATGTATATGTTTAATTCATGCTGAAAGGAGGATGGGAACTTGTGAACCCTACACTTCGGGAATTGATGGATGTTATCGCCCCCATTGAGTATGTATAGTTACTTTGCATGAATTATGTATGATGTGTTGGATGATAGTTATGTGCACACTCAGTTAATTTCCATGACCCACGTGTATGATAAAGTCTAGGGATTTGTGTGGCTATGTGCGTTTTTTTGTTTATACGTTTGATCTCTATTTGACGGTTATCATTTTGATTTCAGACCTTAATTTAACTTAGAATTAGGATCTACTAATAAGTATTTAGAAAGTTTGGAGCTTTCAACACACGGAAAAGCTAGTTTGAAAGACACGCTTCATCCTGTAAGTAAACACCAAACTTTATGCAAGTAATACTTGCAGTATCGCTAGATATGTTACCATGCGAGCATGATATCAAATGATTAAAAGAATAATTGTACATATTACCCACAAAATTAAATACATATATAATTCAGAAATATAATCATTATATAATTTTTTTTTTTTTTTCTTCGTTCGTATGTTTGTAAAAAATTAGTTTTTGAAATTGATTGACATCATCCTCCACGACAACGTGTGATTTTAGAGCAGCCTCGACGGTAAGGATTAGCCGGTACTGCATTTCCAACAGAACAACCGGGAGGTGGGTTAGGTTGTTGGCAAGGATCAGGAAATTTAAGAAACTTGGTCTCTGAGGCCACTTCTTGGCTCACCACGAACATGCCAATTAAGACTAAACATATCAACCACGACCTCATCTTCTTTATTTCACGTCACAAAACACTTTATATTTTTTTTATTGCTTTTTGGTGTTTTTTTTTCTTTTGTTTTCCTCTCTTATTTATAAGTTTCATAATGATTGAAATTTACTTAAAATAGGTAGATTGGTTAAAGATGGTTTTCTTCCTTTTAAGTTTAATGTAAAAATTATTCTAAAAATAATACACATTCTAATTACCCAAAAGGGAACTAATTAGTTTTCATTTTGTCTCTTTTTTTCTCTTGTAATTGTTTAATTCTTTGTTTGTAGTTAATATTTATATCCCACAAGCTTCGTCTCGTTGGCGAAGAAAATTAAGGTCCGACAAAGTCACAAAGTCGGGCAAAAAATATATATATATATATATGGAGTGGTCGTGAACTTGTCAAGATCACAACGCCACATAGTTGAAAAGGTAAGATCGTGACAGTACGCATGCGTATGAACCCCTCTGACGCATGAGAAGCATATGAGTGGATCTTTCACCCCTATTTCAATACTAATTTTTTTTTTTTTTTTTTTTTTTTTGAATTAGGTTCTTCTACGGGCTCTCTAGAATTTGTTGGGACTTTTTCGACTAGTAATCACACTCACGAAGGCAAACAAAAACGAAAATTTAGGAAGCAATATTTGTAGAATTTTGCATCCTCCTTAAATAAATCCTAAGTTGCAAATAAATCCTAAGTTGCTAGTTTGGAATAACCTGTACCTAGACATTTCTGGATTGTACCCTATATACCATATTATGCTTTGCTACTACTAGTACGTTATTACACTATGACGGTAGATGGGATATTTGTGTATCTACACTTTTAGTGCTTGATCGACGTTATCACCCCATAGAGAATGTGTGACTACATGTATGGTTAACGGTACATTAGCTTCAGGTGAATGAATGTGTGATTCCTCCCTATAAAGAATAAGCAGTAGGATCAACTTAAGTCTAGGGTGAGAATGTTAGGTTGGGTAGGTCGTGATTTAGGATAGAACGCCTCCCAAAGTCTTGATTAATCAACTCTTTAAGAAATAGATACCCCTACGCATACATAAAAACTTGGAAATAACTCATTCAACGTTAGAGACCTATTAATCATTTTTACACGAAAGTAAAAAGTTAAGAGACTTAGACGAAACTTGTAATTTAACCTATATTTCACTTTACTTTTGGTTTACTCAAAAAAAAAATTCATATTTACAAAAATAGTTCTATTTATTTATATACCCACCATTTTTTTAGTTAATTAGTCAATATGAACATTTAAACCTTTTGAAGGAAATTTGATATAAGAAGTTTAAATTTATTAGAGAAAGAAAAAGATATAAAAATAAAGCATTTGAACATTCAAAATCTTCCCCAAGTGTATACAACACACGTAATTTGAAGAGGGCGTAAAAACAAGAAACATTTGAAGCTTAAGCCTAGAACACTCTTGGCTTGGCAACAATGGTGGAGTGCTTCAAAATGTGCAAGCTGAATTGGCCGCCTTTCTCTGAGGTGTCCAACTTGGAGTGTCCAGGAGGAGGAAGCAGCTCGAAGTTTTGAATCAAACGTCCAATTGTAATGCCAAGGATAGGCAGAGCCAAGATGATGCCAGGGCAACTTCTTCTACCAACGCCAAAGGGAAGGTATCGGAAGTCGTTGCCGTTGGCCTCAACCTTCGACTCCTCCTCCAAGAACCTCTCAGGGCGGAACACTTCAGGGTCCTTCCAGTTGGCGGGGTTGTTGGCTAGCCACCAGGCATTCACTAAGATCTTGCTCTCAGCTGGAATGTCGTAACCCCCAAGCTTCGCATCATGGAGGTTCATATGCGGCACAAGCAATGGGATGGCCATCCGAAGGCGGAGAGTTTCCTTGATCACAGCCTGCAGGTAAGGCAGCTTGTGGGTGTCGGGCTCAGTGATCGGGACATCAACTCCAAGTACAGTGTCAAGCTCATTCCTCAACTTCCTTTGAATTTCAGGGTGGTTTACCAACTCCGCAATGCCCCATTCAATGGACCATAATGTTGTTTCGATAGCTGTAAACCCAAATCAATAACAACGTTATTCCAACTATCAATTTCTTATCTTAGATATAAATCAAAACACAACTTTCCAATAATAAAAAGTATATATTATACGGTTTAAATGGAAAAATGCAATGGCTTCTTATGCATTGAAAAACACAGCGCCTAACAGGACAAAATGTCTAGAAATGGCCCATTCGTCCTGTCTTCCCATACGAAGCCAAATATAATTACTAGGCGCAATTAGCTTTCTCTTCTGTCTTACTTTAAAATAGTGGATTTAGTTCTTACTAATATTGTCCATATTAATTACAAAAAGATTCATGAAATGGAAAAAAGAAAAAAAAAATTAAAAAGATAGAAAGATGAAAAATGAAACTAAGTATGTTCTATCAATCAAATCATGTTCACAGATACACAAACGGATACGTCCACCTAAGTGTGTGATTTGTTTTATTGTTTTTACTATTTATTTATTTGATTATTATTTGGACAGTAGCTAGAAGGCCCAATTATGTAGCAGAACTTTCACGAGCAAGAGACCTTTAGATGTAATTGCAAAAGACAATAATACTGTAGACACGACAAGGCCAATTTTTATTTTTTATCTATTTAAGTTTAAATAAAATTGGTAGGTTTCTTCAATTTCTCCTCCTGATCTTTGTATAATCTTGTTAGTTTAAATGACTAATCTTTGAATTTAAAATTTTGTAATTAATTAGTTCCTAAAGTTTAATAAATTTCTAGTGGATCCTTTACTTAGTCACTGGATTTTCAACTATGGAGATTGAATAGATTAGAGTTATGGAAAACAAATTTAAAAGTTAGACCTAACCTTTAGGAAGTTATAATACCTGTTAGATTAAAACAAAATTTGTTGCTAGTTCAATATGTAAATTTGAATTCAAACCTAAAAATTTTGAGTTGAATTATATATCTCAACCATACAATTTGATCAAAGAAAATTAACAAGTTCGGTGACTATTAAGTTTGTTTACTTAAGATTTACTAAATATTTCAACTGAATGTATCGTGGTAGCCTAAGATTGGTGAGCAACAACTAGACGCAGAGAAAGAGGTAAGACTTTTAAACGTACCTGCAACATTGATGTTCTCAACAATGTAAAGGACATTGTCTTCGTTGATTTCTCCTTTCTGTTGAGCATCCAATATGTGATCAATTGCACATTTCAATCCCTCGTTTGATGTGCTCTTTGTGTTCGCCAATTTCCTGTTCGTAGTTCACGATTTTCAGTAAAAAAAAATTGAACAACACAGACAGATAAAATTGATTTCGATTTAGAGTTGATTCTGAACTCACTTCCTCTCCTCGACGAAATAGTCCTTGAATAGTTTGAGCCTTGTTTCCTTAACTTCCTTGCAGATTTTGAGATAACCTCTCAAGAATGGCCTCAAAATCGGGATGAAATCGCCATAGTTGTAATCGAAGCTCTGCGCCAATCGGCTCCTCTCTCCGTTCAGAGCCCTAAGTTTCTGAAACAGAGGATCGTCCTCACTCTCAAATCTTCTATCGAACATAATCCTGTACATATTGTTGTACATCATTAGCTGTAACCGCCTCCGGAGAACGATTCCACTCGTCGCCGATTCTGGATTCTTCTTCACGTCCTCCACAACGCTTGCGGCCTCGTACTCCCATCCGTAACGGTATTGTTGTACCACTTTGTTAGTGAAAAACGGAACCGTCATTATCCGTCTCATTTTCCTCCAGTGCTCACCATAGACAGTGAAAACCATATCCTGACCTTTTCCAGTGAAGATATCGAAGACAACGTTTCTGGTTCTAGATCCAAATTCGACTCCCTGAGTATGGAGCACCTCCTTAGCCAGTTCCGGCGAGGAGACCACCACGAGGTTCCTCTGTCCCATCCGAAGCAAGAAGATATCTCCAAATTTCTTGGCGAGATCCGTCAGATTTCGGTGATTCAAGTCATCGCCGACCTGGAGCCAGTTACCAAAGATCGGCACCGGCAATGGCCCTGGCGGAAGCTTGAACCGCTTGCCTCGAAGTTTGGAAATGGCGATGGCGAGAACCACCGCGACGAAGAGACCGACTAGAGTCTTCTCCAGGAGGAGGAGATCCATGGCGGAGAGGATTAATTGAAATGAAAGTTTAGTGGATGGTTGATGAGAGTGGTTGAGAGAGCATTGGGGATTTTATAAGCATATTCAATTCAATCGTTGGGGAAGACGGCGATGTCTGACGGTACGAGTTAGGTAAGACTTATGGCGAAGTTTGAGGGAGAGTAGCTCTCAGCCGTTAGATCTAACGGCGTTAACAACTTTAACAAAATTATATTTTTTAATTTTTAATGCGATAATATATATTTTAATATAATTCTTAAAAATTGAACTATAGAAGGATAATTTTTTTATTTATAATTTAATTCATTTAAACTTCGCATTTAAATATAATTAGGACATAATTATAAATAATTAATATTATTACTAAAAAAAGAGAGATTATTTAAGACGGACAGAGAATAAATTTCTTAATTTGTCGCGGAGAAGGTTAGGTGAGGAGGGTTGGTGCGATAATGCGCCCCATACCAGCCATTATCCCCTGTTGCCGACATCAGATTTCTTTTTCCCATAATTTCCAAGATCATGCCACGTGTTATTCTTTTACCATCTTACGGCTCATATTTGTTATGGTCTCGGTTGTAGCTACACATGGTTGGTAACGCCCGCATTCGATAATTTTTCTTCTTCAGGGTAATTTTATTGTATTTTACCGTAGCTAATCTATTTTTATTATATAAAAATTATATTTATACACTTTTAATTTCTAAAATTTTATACGAATGGTTCCTTCGACCAAGCCTCGTGGTCGAGGTACTTTGACAAGTGGCAACGAAAACATAAATCGAATGAACGTTTGATCGTGATAAAAGTAATAAATTAAAATGGTGTACGGAATGGTATAATGATTAATTAATTATAATTTTAAAATGGGATAAAAGGAAAGTATATTATTTCATTTGACTAATACTGGATTTGGTTAAATCTCACCAAACTTTATAGAAAATTTTTGACGTTTTATTAAATTAATTAATAAATTTATATACTTTTTTTAATAAAAATAAAAATAAATCACATATTGTTGGAGGGAATTCAAACTAAAAATTTATGGAATTTATTTATATATAAAAACAAAAAAAAAATTGAAATTAATAAATCAATATGAAAAACAAGAAAAAAAAAGTCAACGGGTATGGTTTGACTAGCCGTTTGGAGGCGTTATGTATTTAACGGATGAAAATCCAAGCATGCTGGAGAAGTCCGAAATGGGTTCCTTGACTTTTATTTCGTAAGAAATGCGACTTTTTTTTATTTATTTATTCAAATAATAATAATAATAATTATTATTATTATTATTAATTAATTAATTGTGAGAACGGGGGTTGGTTACGTGTCAACTCGCTTGTCTCTCCATTTCCAAATTTCTTGTACGTAATTTAAAAAAAATTAATTTTCGTTTTAAAATTATTTAATATTTAAACATTAAGAAAATAATTACGTTGGAAATTGGAACTTAAAATAAATTAATATTTTTTTAGTCACGTGATATTCAGTCAGAAAATTATTTAATTAATTAAGAGACTAAAAAAAATAAAATAAAATATAAATTAACAATAACCGTATGAACAAATGGAATTAGTGGGGGTTAGAGGGACGACCACTTTATGTTCCAAATTATTGTGCTCACCTACTCCGTTAAAAGTGACGCCGTCACAGCCATTTACGACCAAACCCCATCGAATCCCCATGTCGTCCCACACCAGTTTTCAATTACTTGTGTTTCACGGCGTTTGCTCTCGCTCCGTTATCTTTACTTTTCAATTGTCCACTTGGTATGTCCACGTCATACTCCTGCCAGTGCCACCAACCAACCCACAATATGAAATAAAAATTAAAAATAAAGTTTATTTTTTAATAAATATATTAAACAAGTTAGGATGTAATTATGATTTAAATATTAGATATATATTAATAAAAAAAATATATTTACTGTATTTAGATATATATGAAAATTTTAATTTAAAAAATGTATTTTTTATTATAAATTTTATATTATTATACATATTTCAATAAAAAAAATATACGAGCCACAAAAAATTAAATTCAATAAATCTGAAAAATAAGGAAAAATAATACTTAAATATTTTAATTATTATTTTTTTTAATCAGAAAATAAAATGGAGTGGTTGGGATTGAAAGGTAACTTACCCAAGACAATTAGTGGTATTTATTATTTATTTATTTCCTTTAGAAAAATGAAGCTATTTTACAATAAATACCTGAAAGTAAAAGTAAGGATTTTAATAAGCTATCCAATATGTAGTGGGTCAAAAAGTTTATTTAATTAAAATAAAATTTTCATCCTTTCGTAATGTTCGTTCAACGTTTTCGTGCCCCATGCCCTAATTTTGTTTGCTTTTGTCCTCTATTTCATCTGCAATAGCAAGTACTCGGGCGATGGATTAGTGACGTGATTGACACGACATATTTGATATTAGTCGTATTTAGATTTTCGTCTAGCTTTGAAAACATCAGGGCAAGGCGGTGTAACATGTCTTTCGTTCTATTTTATAGAGGTAGGTGGTTAAGATTTCTGGCTACTTGACACGCTCGACTCTTGGAATCTCTTTAAGATCGGCTCGTATTTCAGAGTGCCCACCTTGACTTAAGGGGTGAAGGGTCGTATCCTTATTGGGTCAGCTCAATCAAGTTAACTTCTATACGTGAGCTCATCGATTATTGGATCAAGTGTGTCAACTCTATTCATAACGTGAGACAGAGGACTTTTATTGACCAAAACATAGTATAAAAAAATGAAGCCTATGTTGATGCAACGGATTTGAGATTAGGCCAAACCATAGACGGAAACGAAAAAGAAAGATATTTAAAATGTAAATTCAGACATAATGGTCCAAAAAATTAAAATGTTTTATCGTTAAAATCGAAAAACCATCCTCCTAGTTTTTTCCGAAGAAATTAAATGGTCTTGTTAACTAATTCATCGTCCTCGTCGAGTATATTCTCTAAATTAAACCTCAACTTTATACTAAAAAATTAGGAGTAGTGTTCTAAGAATCGCCGTATTAATACCTTTTACTGGTTCTTCCGGTTCTCGGCACTCCCAAATCCAGAAGCTTCTCAACACAAAAATGGATTTCCATTTCTTCAATAACCTCCGTTTCGCCTCCTTTGCTTGCCTTCTTGTTTTCCTCGCGATTTCCTCGTCTGCAAATGCCGAAAGTAATTTTTCTTTTTTTATTTTTTATTTTATGATTATTATTTATTTTTATTTTTTTTTTTTTGGTGGCGAAATTAGATATGACGGAGCCACGGCGAAATGATAATCTGAGCCCATTTCAGGCGTGGAGGAGCGCCGTCGAGTGCATGTTCAATGTAAACCTTTTCCTAATTTATTTTTCCACTCTTAAATTTGTATTTATTTAATTATTTTTTTTTATTTTTTAATTTTAAAAAGTAAAAAGTTGAATATATGATCTCCCTTAATGATATGAGGAGAACCAAACATTCCTTATAAGAGTGTGAAACTTTTGACTGTATTTCAGTAGACACTAAGCTCAGAAGTGAAAGGTTATAAGTATGTGGATAAGACGTGTAAACCTCTCCTTAACAGACATGTTTTAAAATCAATACGAGACTACTCATCACAGTAATCCTCAACAAACTACCCCATTTTGATGAAATTGAATTCTAGACTAAAGATAGAGACTCTTGAAAACGAAGTCTTGTTCGAGTTTAATGAGATGGTGACCTCGAGGTGTATAGAAATCAATAGCGTGCACGGAGCAGCAACAAATATGGCTGAACATAACGATAGAGGTGGCAGAAGAAGACATGAGAGGTTACTGCAGCGGAGGGTGTTTGGAGCACACGATGGACGTGCTAGACTGCATCGACGACGTGAAGAGGGACTTCTGGTTCGCTAATAACTTCGATACACGGACCCTTCGTAGCTTCCTCAATGAACGATGCTCCAATTCAACAGGTACTTGACCCTAATGACCAATCTTCCGTACCGCTCTCTTACTCTCTCTATACTATTTTACAACCCCAAAATGTGCAGGCTTTTCATACAAGGATGTGCCCACCACCAGCAGCGGCGGCGGCGCAATTCAAGTCCCAAACAACATGGTTTTATCCGTCATCATTCCCGTTTTGGCCTCAATTTTATCGTTTAATTATTATTATTAATGGCGACAAAATCACAAACAAATAAATAAATGGAGTGTGTTTATTTCGTGTATTTTAATGTAAAGTTACTATTATTTGTTTGTGATAATTAAGGAAGAATAATACGGTTTAAGTTGGGTTTGGTTTCTGACATTTTTTAGACTATGATTCAACCGTTCGGATTGTAATTTTTTTTAATCTAAACAACATTTAATAAGGAACCTTGGGTTGTTTAGGTCATTTATTTAAATTTTTATTTTTAATCAAAAATAAAATATTAGTTCGTAAAATATTTATTTATTTATTTATTTATTAAGATTTATTTCTCAGTATATATATTGTGAAAAAAAAAATATTATAAATAGTTAAAAATTATTTTTTAAAGTAATTGGAAAATAATAATAAATGTAAGTATGTAACCGAAATAAAAATATATATATTTTAAAATTAACAATAAATTCATATCGGTTCAATTTAATTTAATCTAATTTTAAAATCTATAAAATTTTCATTTATAATTAACCCGACCCACTAAACTGTACCTATTAGATTATATTTACTAGATTTTTCGAGTTATCCCGTTTTTTATATACCCTAATTTGAATAATTCAAATATTTTTTCGTTAGAAATTTAAAATTTTCAATTTAAATTCTTATGCTTTAATCTTCATTAATAATAAAATTATTTTGTCATGGAATACGTCATTTTAGAGAGAATAAAAATATTATTAACCGACGGTAATAAATATATAAGAGATTAAATTAAAAATTATTTAAATAATAGAGAGAAAATTGAAAAATACCAACCATCATGTAACAGTTATACAAGAACAGAACAACAAGAATAATAGAGAAAACAAAAATGTCGTGTCAGATTTAGTTGGAAGAAAAATGAAAATGGTCTTACAAGAAGAATTTATCATTAATTACCTTATTTATATTATTTAGATTAGTAGATTATTAAATTTTTCTTTTGATTTTATCGTGATTTTGTTACCTTATTTATATTATTTAGATTTTAGTTATAAATCAAGCAACAATAACCATTTATTTGTTTATAATAAATACTATCGAAAGGAATATTAAATAAGGAGAATAAGAGTAAAAATGATAAATTAGTAACACTATATAAACTAATCAAGTAAATGGCCTTACTGTCGGCTCGGTTGGAAGACCTGTTTTATGTCTGATGACACATGCCCAGTGACGCTTGTACGTGTCATTTATGTTTTATGTTATATGATGATGTGATGACGTTATATGATGACGTGATGACATTAGATGATCATGTGATGATGTAATATGATGACTTAATAATGTTAGATAATGAAGTGATGATGTTATATGATGATTGATAATATTATGTGATGTCGTGATGACGTTAGATGATGATGTGATGATATTATATGATGATTGATAATGTTATGTGATGTCGTGATGACGTTAGATGATGATGTAATGATGCGATGATGTTATATGATGATGTTAGATAATGATATGATGATGTTATGTTGTACAAGATGTCGACATGATGATGATGATGCATAATAATAAGATGAAATGACTTCATATGATGATGTTCCATGTTAAGATGTTGTGCATGTATTAAATGTCACGATGCATAACCCTAGTTAAACGAATGATAATGAATGTATTAAGGTCAATGTGTGTATGTTACTTAGAGTAATGTGTGAACGGTGTACAGGGTTGTGTCTTAAAGATTAAAACTATAGGGACCTCATGCATTTTGTGTGTTCATATACATCGGAATACTTCCCCATTTATGATAATGAGTGCAAACACGCGTAATATGATGATGAGGGTGTTCATGGGGAGCATGACACTACGGGGTTTCGCTGACCTCCAGACGTCGCTACAGATTAGCTTGACCAGAGAGGGTCCAACGGGTGTGCGAGCGCCCTAGGGATTCACACTCGCACGTGTCGGTCGTGTGTAAGGAAGTACTACACATCCAATTTGTCCAAGACTGAAGGCCACCCCTATGATGGTTTTTAAATGATAGGTTCCTAGATCATGAGTTGCATGTGTTTGCATTCCGTGACCCCAATAATGGCCAAATATTTCTTAAAATACTCAAGCCATTTGCTACTTTTTTCAGGTAAAGGCGCATCCCTGTACGGCTGACTTGAGACCATGACACATACATAGGGTTGTGACATCTATTTCTTAGACTTAGACTAGAATATGATGTTGTTAATTGAAAGGTTTATTTATTTTCTTTAGTATTTTGTTGTGTCTTTAAAGATGTTCTCAAAACACGTAAGTCCATGACTGTGTTTTAAAGTGAAGGTTATGTTTAATTCAATGTACGAGTTTAGATGATGATGGCGGTAACGACTCTAGGCAGGTAGAAATTTAGGGTCGTTACAACTAATTCCAATAAATTATAGAAACAAAATTCTATGCTTTTTTAATTAGACAAGATTTAAGCAGTGATTTTCCCTAACCTCGCTACAAAAATATTTTAGTCTTTATACTTTGTGAGAGATCTCACATCAGTTGAAGAGTAGAATGAAACATTTTAATAAGAGTGTGCAGTATATTATTATTATTATTATAAACAATTATTATTATTATTATTATTATTATTTTTTTGTCCTTCGGAGATGTCACTGAACCGAACCGTCCTTTCTGGGCCGCTTGCCTCTAAATGGCCCAAATAACAATATAGATAAATGGGCCTATGGATTCAAACTGGGCCTCCCCATCTCGACCGACTCAAAAAAGCCAGGTCGAGAAACGACACCGTTTTCAATAAGATTCTCGAACAAGATTATAAATCAGAGAATTTCTTGTGCGATACTCTAATTTCTCATCGTCCTGTCTTTTGCTTTCTTGCCTGGAGAAGGAAGAATCGCAAAACCAGAATGGCTGCCGCAGCTATGGTTCTTGATCCCAAATCCTCACTGGAGCCACCGGCATCGTTCCCATCGATGAGATCTGAACTCCAAGGCCTGGCGGAACAGTCCTCCGACGAGGATGACCTTTACAGCCGTCTGAAATCGCTGCAGCGGCAGTTGGAGTTCATCGACATTCAAGAGGAATATGTGAAGGATGAACAGAAGAACTTGAAGCGCGAGCTTCTACGAGCACAGGAAGAGGTTAAAAGGATACAGTCGGTGCCTTTGGTAATCGGTCAATTCATGGAAATGGTCGATCAGAATAATGGGATTGTTGGATCCACAACTGGTTCCAATTATTATGTCAGGATTCTCAGCACTATTAATCGCGAACTTCTTAAACCCTCAGCCTCCGTAGCTTTGCACCGTCACTCTAATGCGTTGGTCGACGTATTGCCTCCTGAGGCCGACTCTAGTATATCTCTGCTCAGCCAGTCGGAGAAGCCTGACGTGACCTATAATGTGAGTTTTACATTATTTTGTTTTCGTAAATTGTTCGAATTTGCATAATGATGTTGCTTTCGGCGTTCTTGTATTTCTCCGTTTGTTATAATAGAATTAGGGTTTAAGTGGAATCCAGTCTTGTTATTTTGAGTTGGAACTCTTTATAAATTTGGATACCATCTTGATCGTAATCGCAAATTGAAAGAGGGTTAGATTGTTCTTCTAAATAGTTGGTGATCGTTCGTCAGAATAGTTCTATGAAATTTCATAATGCGTATTGTTTTTTTCGTTTTAATCGAAAATTAGCATTTCCCGAAAGATTAATGTCACATTTTTATGATTTCGAAAGGTTTTGAGGGTTTCTTTTTGTAGTGTCTTTCCCTTGGGTTTAAATGTGTGGATTTTGATTGAACTACTAGTTGAACATTTTTTTCGTGTTAATCTGTTCTGAGGTACTCCCAAAAGAATACTTCTTGGTAGTTTTAAAATGTCCTAATTGAACGCATTTTCTGCATAAAACATAGTTTGATAGCCTTAACTTTTTGCCAAGGTTCACCTTATTTACTCTCGAGTATTTTGACATGCGTGTGAGGTTGCCTACTTTGATTAGCTGTTTAGACTCTATTTATTTCTTCTGACTTGATATTAATTCTTCCTCGTATCATGTTTCCCTTAAGGAAGGTTTTTGAAAACGAAGGGAGTTCGAAAAATTGCTTACTGGTTTCTTCTTAATCATTTTTAGGATATTGGTGGATGTGATATCCAAAAGCAAGAGATTCGTGAAGCAGTGGAGTTACCTCTTACTCACCATGAACTGTACAAACAAATTGGTATTGATCCTCCTCGAGGTGTTTTGCTTTATGGTCCCCCTGGAACTGGTAAAACCATGCTTGCTAAGGCTGTTGCTAATCATACAACTGCTGCCTTTATCAGAGTTGTTGGTTCTGAATTTGTTCAGAAGTATTTGGGTGAGGTATGTTTGGAGTTTCCTATTTATCTTTTATAATTTCAATACTTGTTCATTTTCCAACTTATACTACAACTAAGTTTGTGAGACGTTCTTTTACATGAACTACCAATTCAATATTGGTTGTTTGTAGGAAACTAGCCATTTATTTTACATGAGATGTGTTCTTAATCTCAATTTCTAATAATGTTTGACAGAGTGAAACTGACGGGTTTTTCAAGTTCAATTTTTGTTGGAGATCTTTTCGAGATTCAGTTTTATGCTCTTTCTATTCAATTTCAGGGCCCAAGAATGGTTCGTGATGTTTTCCGCCTTGCTAAGGAAAATGCCCCTGCAATTATCTTTATTGATGAGGTTGATGCCATAGCAACAGCCCGTTTTGATGCTCAAACAGGAGCAGATAGAGAAGTGCAGCGTATTCTCATGGAGCTTTTAAATCAGGTACGATATGCATAAAATGTGGATCCCATTTCACAAGGTTATTGATGCTGTGATTCTCTTACGCAGATACTGGTTGCTAATTTTCTGAAATTAATTAGGAGTGGGATTTTTAAGCGTTATATTAGTAGTAATGAATAATTTTCTAATGATTACTGATTCATTTAGTTTTCAACTTACTTTTAATTTTTTGGTAGATGGATGGGTTCGACCAGACAGTGAATGTTAAGGTCATCATGGCAACGAATAGGGCTGACACATTGGATCCTGCACTCCTACGTCCTGGAAGACTCGACAGGAAGATAGAATTCCCTTTACCTGATCGCAGACAAAAGAGGCTGGTATTTCAGGTAAATCTTGCAAAATATTTTATTTTAAGCTCTATATTGTTTCTCCTGTAGTACTGCAGGAGTGGCTTCTTGTTGTATTTATAATATGTCTCTCTTCAGCTCTCACCCTTCCGGATGGCAGAACTAATATTAGACATCTTTAGTTTTGGCTATGCATGCTGTGAGATTTGCATTTGACTGCTGTCTACCTGTCAATTTTAGTTTATAAATTCTCTATGGTTCTATGTAGGTTTGTACCGCAAAAATGAACTTGAGTGATGAAGTGGATCTAGAGGATTATGTTTCTCGCCCGGACAAAATCAGTGCTGCTGAGGTTCGTAATTGAAATGTCGTTTTGTGCAGTAAATGTGTTTAGCTTAGTAATTATAGTAGAAGTCTTCTTTTGAACATCTCAATACTGAAAAGTTATCTAATTTATTCTCTTTTCTTCCTGTTATTCTATTTTATCTTTTGTCCCATATCCTTTCGAACTCATTTTTGTTATCATTGAAGCCTGAAGAACCTTGTTTTTTGAAGTGCATAGTGTACCATTAGATGATAAAACACTGCGTTTCATTCATTCTTTTGGTTTACTTCTTCAGTCTCATTACCTTGCAGCATATAATCGTCCTCCTCCACGCCCCTTTCAGAATTAGATTCTGAGAAAATAGGGTGTGGGGTTGTTAACTGGAGTAAAATATGGGAATGGAGTGTAGGCCAGAGATGGTCATTGTTCGTGGCTTTCTGGGATTAGTTAAGTAAAGAGATTTAGAAAGGAATGCTTGTCTGAAGAAATTCCATGCTCCTCCTTAATTGTTAAAAATGCTGTTACAGTCTTCCTTTCATGTAGGAGCATTTAGTTGGCATCTAGCGTTGAATTAGATTACAAAAACAAATTTTGTGTATCATTTTCCCCTCTTCTTTATGGAGTTCAACATTAATCAATAGTTGTGATGGCCAACTGCAGATCGCGGCCATCTGTCAAGAAGCTGGGATGCACGCGGTTCGTAAGAACAGATATGTGATACTCCCGAAGGATTTCGAGAAGGGATACAGAACCAACGTGAAGAAGCCTGATACCGACTTTGAATTCTACAAATGATCCTCAGAGGTGGAAGTGAAATCTGGGTATGATGATCATAATTACAGATTGCTTTCCTTCACCTGGAGATGATGGCATAGATAAGGGTTGGTATTCTCCTTGTATCAACCTGTGACTCCTTGCCCTGTACTCTCTATTTTAGCGTCATTTAGAATGCTTCTCTTGCTCAAACTAGATTTGTTTGTTCTTAATGGAGACTGCTCTAATGTATCCTATCCAAGCATTGAGAAGGATGATGATGTTTAAGCACCCAGCAAATAGAACAACAACACACTGTGGAAGGATTTGAGGGCTTGGAGTTTGGGTGATGATTATTATAAACTGCTGGTATTAATGTGAGTGAGTGTGTGTGTGTAAGTTATTGGTAATTTGAAGATAGTTTAGGGTAGAATGTTGTATGTAAGCCACAACAATCACAACAACAATCACAATCGTGTTGTTTTTTAGAGATCCAGGAGGGTGAAGGGAAGAAAAGTTTGGAAGACAGCATTGAATTTGGAAACGGAAGGGCATGATTCAACGTAGGGAGTGAAAAAGGTGATAATCATTGTTGTTTGACGTTTTTTACAGCCTCCAAATTCTGATGTGATACCAAAAATTAGAATAATTATAGAAGGACAAAATGTTGGCCTGGACTCGGTAATCCTTTAGATGCCAAGTGGACTGGCCATTCACTGCCGCGAGATTAGAGAGTGTTACTTTTGCTTTTACCTTTTTTCTTTTTATTTACTACTCAACTTATTTATTTAAATAACCTTTAATTTTATTTTTTTATTTTTTTAAAAAAAATACCTTTAGACTATTTTTAAAAGTTAAAAAAATACTCCAATAGTTAGTATAGGAATCAAATCAAAAGCACCTGTTTCAAAAATATCTATGTAATTTTAAAATTAGCATTTAATAATTTTAAATTTTAGAAAAGAAGTTTTTTTTTTTCTTTTTAAATTTTATTTATTTATTATTAATGTATGTGTATGAACATAAATCATGTATCTACCCTCCAAATAGCCATTTTCTTTAAATTTATTCTGCATATTTATAGATATCTGAAAGTTTTAATATTTAGGATGAGAGAGTAAAAACAATTTTTTTTTTTAATTTAATTCAATAATTATAAATGGAAAAGGAATCTTCCACCTCAAAAAAAAGATTCTTATCTTCCTTACTATATTTGGACCCACTTTTAATAAATCCAAACATAAATACCACGATTATTTAGTTAAAATTTCCGTTATATTTGTTTGTTTGGGTTCCATGCTTGAAGTACTTTTTTTTTACATATTAGTTGAGAAATAACGTGCATTTGCATTTAACACCTATCACCACTTGCAATTTTCTTTATTTTNAATTATAGTAGAAGTCTTCTTTTGAACATCTCAATACTGAAAAGTTATCTAATTTATTCTCTTTTCTTCCTGTTATTCTATTTTATCTTTTGTCCCATATCCTTTCGAACTCATTTTTGTTATCATTGAAGCCTGAAGAACCTTGTTTTTTGAAGTGCATAGTGTACCATTAGATGATAAAACACTGCGTTTCATTCATTCTTTTGGTTTACTTCTTCAGTCTCATTACCTTGCAGCATATAATCGTCCTCCTCCACGCCCCTTTCAGAATTAGATTCTGAGAAAATAGGGTGTGGGGTTGTTAACTGGAGTAAAATATGGGAATGGAGTGTAGGCCAGAGATGGTCATTGTTCGTGGCTTTCTGGGATTAGTTAAGTAAAGAGATTTAGAAAGGAATGCTTGTCTGAAGAAATTCCATGCTCCTCCTTAATTGTTAAAAATGCTGTTACAGTCTTCCTTTCATGTAGGAGCATTTAGTTGGCATCTAGCGTTGAATTAGATTACAAAAACAAATTTTGTGTATCATTTTCCCCTCTTCTTTATGGAGTTCAACATTAATCAATAGTTGTGATGGCCAACTGCAGATCGCGGCCATCTGTCAAGAAGCTGGGATGCACGCGGTTCGTAAGAACAGATATGTGATACTCCCGAAGGATTTCGAGAAGGGATACAGAACCAACGTGAAGAAGCCTGATACCGACTTTGAATTCTACAAATGATCCTCAGAGGTGGAAGTGAAATCTGGGTATGATGATCATAATTACAGATTGCTTTCCTTCACCTGGAGATGATGGCATAGATAAGGGTTGGTATTCTCCTTGTATCAACCTGTGACTCCTTGCCCTGTACTCTCTATTTTAGCGTCATTTAGAATGCTTCTCTTGCTCAAACTAGATTTGTTTGTTCTTAATGGAGACTGCTCTAATGTATCCTATCCAAGCATTGAGAAGGATGATGATGTTTAAGCACCCAGCAAATAGAACAACAACACACTGTGGAAGGATTTGAGGGCTTGGAGTTTGGGTGATGATTATTATAAACTGCTGGTATTAATGTGAGTGAGTGTGTGTGTGTAAGTTATTGGTAATTTGAAGATAGTTTAGGGTAGAATGTTGTATGTAAGCCACAACAATCACAACAACAATCACAATCGTGTTGTTTTTTAGAGATCCAGGAGGGTGAAGGGAAGAAAAGTTTGGAAGACAGCATTGAATTTGGAAACGGAAGGGCATGATTCAACGTAGGGAGTGAAAAAGGTGATAATCATTGTTGTTTGACGTTTTTTACAGCCTCCAAATTCTGATGTGATACCAAAAATTAGAATAATTATAGAAGGACAAAATGTTGGCCTGGACTCGGTAATCCTTTAGATGCCAAGTGGACTGGCCATTCACTGCCGCGAGATTAGAGAGTGTTACTTTTGCTTTTACCTTTTTTCTTTTTATTTACTACTCAACTTATTTATTTAAATAACCTTTAATTTTATTTTTTTATTTTTTTAAAAAAAATACCTTTAGACTATTTTTAAAAGTTAAAAAAATACTCCAATAGTTAGTATAGGAATCAAATCAAAAGCACCTGTTTCAAAAATATCTATGTAATTTTAAAATTAGCATTTAATAATTTTAAATTTTAGAAAAGAAGTTTTTTTTTTTCTTTTTAAATTTTATTTATTTATTATTAATGTATGTGTATGAACATAAATCATGTATCTACCCTCCAAATAGCCATTTTCTTTAAATTTATTCTGCATATTTATAGATATCTGAAAGTTTTAATATTTAGGATGAGAGAGTAAAAACAATTTTTTTTTTTAATTTAATTCAATAATTATAAATGGAAAAGGAATCTTCCACCTCAAAAAAAAGATTCTTATCTTCCTTACTATATTTGGACCCACTTTTAATAAATCCAAACATAAATACCACGATTATTTAGTTAAAATTTCCGTTATATTTGTTTGTTTGGGTTCCATGCTTGAAGTACTTTTTTTTTACATATTAGTTGAGAAATAACGTGCATTTGCATTTAACACCTATCACCACTTGCAATTTTCTTTATTTTGAAATCTACCTTCTTCTCCTTAAAATACAAACTCACCCTTGAATCACGTGCATCCTCTTTACCTGGATTTATGTATTAGGAGACAACGTTACCATGAGAATTGTTGTGGAAATCGAGAGTTTTCTATCAAGAAACTTTCATACTAACATCAAGGATGAGCGAAAAGGTAACGGAAGAGCTCATCTCGGGCTCAACCTTGAGAAAACCAACCCAAGGAGTTTGAAACATAGAAGAAAAACGTGACAGATTGGACTAAAATGACCTCAACCATGACTGTCATTAACGATGCATTCGAGTTAGAAGATTAATCCCTCTTCATGTCGTATTCATATGTGATGAGCTTGTCATAACCTCTCTTCTATAGGAGGGAAGACACAAGAAAAACTAATCTTAAGTAGGAACGAGTGAGAGACGACATAGGTAAGTCATAGTGATTATACCAAAGGAGGACAATATCAAACCTTAATACTCGATGGGAAGGTCAAAGTCAACTCAAACCAAATCGAGACAGAACCAATCTAAGGTCATTCTTGATATATATATAGTTTTTATTAAATAATGTAAAACATTCCAATAACTCGAATCATATTTTATAACGATAAATATGATATAATGTTCAACATGATGCTGTGAGGGTTGAATAGGGACCGAAGTCGGTGATAGAGAATGTAATTTCTATCCTCGATCTAATTTAGTTAACAGGGACTTCTCACCTCATTCGAGGTGCCCTCCATAGGGTTTCAACCCTACGGATTAAAAGAACATTTCTTGTAAAAAATATTTGAATATAAACCTAAATTTTAAAATATTTTCAAGAAAAATAATAATTAATTTTAAATTTTAAATGTTTTTATACTAAATTTTACGAGCCAAAATAATTGGAAATAATTATTTTCTGTATAAACCAATTAAAAATATTCAATTATTTTATTTATGTGGGAATCTTTCTCAAATTCCTTAGCACCAACCACATACTTATTAACATACTTTAACATTTAAAAAAAAAGAAAAAAGAAAAAAAGCTTTTCTATTTTAAAAATTATTATTTTGTATTGTAATTAAAAAAAAAAAAAAAAATTAGAATTTAAAGTGGAAACGACCATGGAGCGGTGGCATTGATGGTGAGACTGTAATTTTAGAGTAGCTGCAAACGAAAGCATGAGAACGTGGATGGGTTCATCGAAGAACGATGAACAACAACGTACTCTAAACGGTCTGAGCTGCCGATGCAATTAGTTGAACTCCTCAATTTATTGCATGAATTCAGAATCACCACCGTGGGTTTTTCTTCGTTTTTCCCCTCACTGTTCTTCTAAAAGCGACACAAATTCCTCTTTCTTTTGGTGAATCTCAGTGCTCTCACTTTTCTAATCCTTATTTTCTCTTTATTTTGCAAATCCGTTTTGATTTTCTCTTTGCATTTGCAGTTCTATCGATTTCTTGCCCCAAATTTCGCTTTAAAGCTTCGTTTCTCAGATCCTTTCATTCCGGCGGGATGTGAAGCTTCGGCTCTGCTTTTTACTGTAAGTGCTCTCCGGCGGCCACGGAGAACTTCTCTTAAGCTTCTTTGTACCTCTTTTTACCGGTGGCTGGTTCTTCCGGTGACGGCGTCGGAGGGTTCTTGGGTGTCGCTTTCTTCGTTTTGAGGTTCTTCACTTCCCCTGTTTTTTAGTTGACAGATCTGTGTTCTTGTTGGAAATATGCTTCTATTTCGGTTGATGTTTTGTTGGAATTGTTTGTTTGTGAGCTCAGATTACACTTCGAGCTAATTTTCTGGCTTACATTCACCGGATTTGTGTAGTCTTCTTCTTCTTCCAAGCTTATTAAACCTGAAAATGATTGAACCCTGTTTTGTGTTCTTGTTAACCATGGAGTTATCCATGTTCTAAATCACAATTTACTTGTCATTTGGTCAAAATGTTGTTGTTCTTCCNGGTGTGGGGTTGTTAACTGGAGTAAAATATGGGAATGGAGTGTAGGCCAGAGATGGTCATTGTTCGTGGCTTTCTGGGATTAGTTAAGTAAAGAGATTTAGAAAGGAATGCTTGTCTGAAGAAATTCCATGCTCCTCCTTAATTGTTAAAAATGCTGTTACAGTCTTCCTTTCATGTAGGAGCATTTAGTTGGCATCTAGCGTTGAATTAGATTACAAAAACAAATTTTGTGTATCATTTTCCCCTCTTCTTTATGGAGTTCAACATTAATCAATAGTTGTGATGGCCAACTGCAGATCGCGGCCATCTGTCAAGAAGCTGGGATGCACGCGGTTCGTAAGAACAGATATGTGATACTCCCGAAGGATTTCGAGAAGGGATACAGAACCAACGTGAAGAAGCCTGATACCGACTTTGAATTCTACAAATGATCCTCAGAGGTGGAAGTGAAATCTGGGTATGATGATCATAATTACAGATTGCTTTCCTTCACCTGGAGATGATGGCATAGATAAGGGTTGGTATTCTCCTTGTATCAACCTGTGACTCCTTGCCCTGTACTCTCTATTTTAGCGTCATTTAGAATGCTTCTCTTGCTCAAACTAGATTTGTTTGTTCTTAATGGAGACTGCTCTAATGTATCCTATCCAAGCATTGAGAAGGATGATGATGTTTAAGCACCCAGCAAATAGAACAACAACACACTGTGGAAGGATTTGAGGGCTTGGAGTTTGGGTGATGATTATTATAAACTGCTGGTATTAATGTGAGTGAGTGTGTGTGTGTAAGTTATTGGTAATTTGAAGATAGTTTAGGGTAGAATGTTGTATGTAAGCCACAACAATCACAACAACAATCACAATCGTGTTGTTTTTTAGAGATCCAGGAGGGTGAAGGGAAGAAAAGTTTGGAAGACAGCATTGAATTTGGAAACGGAAGGGCATGATTCAACGTAGGGAGTGAAAAAGGTGATAATCATTGTTGTTTGACGTTTTTTACAGCCTCCAAATTCTGATGTGATACCAAAAATTAGAATAATTATAGAAGGACAAAATGTTGGCCTGGACTCGGTAATCCTTTAGATGCCAAGTGGACTGGCCATTCACTGCCGCGAGATTAGAGAGTGTTACTTTTGCTTTTACCTTTTTTCTTTTTATTTACTACTCAACTTATTTATTTAAATAACCTTTAATTTTATTTTTTTATTTTTTTAAAAAAAATACCTTTAGACTATTTTTAAAAGTTAAAAAAATACTCCAATAGTTAGTATAGGAATCAAATCAAAAGCACCTGTTTCAAAAATATCTATGTAATTTTAAAATTAGCATTTAATAATTTTAAATTTTAGAAAAGAAGTTTTTTTTTTTCTTTTTAAATTTTATTTATTTATTATTAATGTATGTGTATGAACATAAATCATGTATCTACCCTCCAAATAGCCATTTTCTTTAAATTTATTCTGCATATTTATAGATATCTGAAAGTTTTAATATTTAGGATGAGAGAGTAAAAACAATTTTTTTTTTTAATTTAATTCAATAATTATAAATGGAAAAGGAATCTTCCACCTCAAAAAAAAGATTCTTATCTTCCTTACTATATTTGGACCCACTTTTAATAAATCCAAACATAAATACCACGATTATTTAGTTAAAATTTCCGTTATATTTGTTTGTTTGGGTTCCATGCTTGAAGTACTTTTTTTTTACATATTAGTTGAGAAATAACGTGCATTTGCATTTAACACCTATCACCACTTGCAATTTTCTTTATTTTGAAATCTACCTTCTTCTCCTTAAAATACAAACTCACCCTTGAATCACGTGCATCCTCTTTACCTGGATTTATGTATTAGGAGACAACGTTACCATGAGAATTGTTGTGGAAATCGAGAGTTTTCTATCAAGAAACTTTCATACTAACATCAAGGATGAGCGAAAAGGTAACGGAAGAGCTCATCTCGGGCTCAACCTTGAGAAAACCAACCCAAGGAGTTTGAAACATAGAAGAAAAACGTGACAGATTGGACTAAAATGACCTCAACCATGACTGTCATTAACGATGCATTCGAGTTAGAAGATTAATCCCTCTTCATGTCGTATTCATATGTGATGAGCTTGTCATAACCTCTCTTCTATAGGAGGGAAGACACAAGAAAAACTAATCTTAAGTAGGAACGAGTGAGAGACGACATAGGTAAGTCATAGTGATTATACCAAAGGAGGACAATATCAAACCTTAATACTCGATGGGAAGGTCAAAGTCAACTCAAACCAAATCGAGACAGAACCAATCTAAGGTCATTCTTGATATATATATAGTTTTTATTAAATAATGTAAAACATTCCAATAACTCGAATCATATTTTATAACGATAAATATGATATAATGTTCAACATGATGCTGTGAGGGTTGAATAGGGACCGAAGTCGGTGATAGAGAATGTAATTTCTATCCTCGATCTAATTTAGTTAACAGGGACTTCTCACCTCATTCGAGGTGCCCTCCATAGGGTTTCAACCCTACGGATTAAAAGAACATTTCTTGTAAAAAATATTTGAATATAAACCTAAATTTTAAAATATTTTCAAGAAAAATAATAATTAATTTTAAATTTTAAATGTTTTTATACTAAATTTTACGAGCCAAAATAATTGGAAATAATTATTTTCTGTATAAACCAATTAAAAATATTCAATTATTTTATTTATGTGGGAATCTTTCTCAAATTCCTTAGCACCAACCACATACTTATTAACATACTTTAACATTTAAAAAAAAAGAAAAAAGAAAAAAAGCTTTTCTATTTTAAAAATTATTATTTTGTATTGTAATTAAAAAAAAAAAAAAAAATTAGAATTTAAAGTGGAAACGACCATGGAGCGGTGGCATTGATGGTGAGACTGTAATTTTAGAGTAGCTGCAAACGAAAGCATGAGAACGTGGATGGGTTCATCGAAGAACGATGAACAACAACGTACTCTAAACGGTCTGAGCTGCCGATGCAATTAGTTGAACTCCTCAATTTATTGCATGAATTCAGAATCACCACCGTGGGTTTTTCTTCGTTTTTCCCCTCACTGTTCTTCTAAAAGCGACACAAATTCCTCTTTCTTTTGGTGAATCTCAGTGCTCTCACTTTTCTAATCCTTATTTTCTCTTTATTTTGCAAATCCGTTTTGATTTTCTCTTTGCATTTGCAGTTCTATCGATTTCTTGCCCCAAATTTCGCTTTAAAGCTTCGTTTCTCAGATCCTTTCATTCCGGCGGGATGTGAAGCTTCGGCTCTGCTTTTTACTGTAAGTGCTCTCCGGCGGCCACGGAGAACTTCTCTTAAGCTTCTTTGTACCTCTTTTTACCGGTGGCTGGTTCTTCCGGTGACGGCGTCGGAGGGTTCTTGGGTGTCGCTTTCTTCGTTTTGAGGTTCTTCACTTCCCCTGTTTTTTAGTTGACAGATCTGTGTTCTTGTTGGAAATATGCTTCTATTTCGGTTGATGTTTTGTTGGAATTGTTTGTTTGTGAGCTCAGATTACACTTCGAGCTAATTTTCTGGCTTACATTCACCGGATTTGTGTAGTCTTCTTCTTCTTCCAAGCTTATTAAACCTGAAAATGATTGAACCCTGTTTTGTGTTCTTGTTAACCATGGAGTTATCCATGTTCTAAATCACAATTTACTTGTCATTTGGTCAAAATGTTGTTGTTCTTCCTTATTTTGTGACTTGAAATTTGTTCTGAAAGGATTTCTTGAACTTTTGGGGCTTGGCTACACTCACACACTCATTGTTTAGGAAGATGGTGACGTTGAGTTCTTAACTTGATAAACTTATTAGTGAAATCCATACCAACTCATACTCCTAGTTCTCGGTACGAGTACCGAGATGCTTCTGGTTCGATGTTCGAAAGATGGTCACTGTCGAGATTTAAGCCTTTGTTTGTTAAAGTTATGAAGTATGAATTCAGCTCGGTTGTTGAGTTTCCATTTTAGTAGCACATGATGTTGTATAAATTCTTTACTCTTTGTGTCTGATGTTTCCATTGTGACTGTGAATAATTTCTTCCGGGTTTCTTTCCTTTCGAAACCTTGAAAATCGACATCACTTCTCGTTTCCAAATTCGTGGCAGGTAAACAGCAGGGCCCGAACGAACGAACGGATTGTGGTTGTCACTTTTGTAGTTATTCCTGTGTTAAGTAATTCCAAATGAAGCTCTGTTCAGCATCAGTGCTTTCTCTCGTTTTGATTATTGTTAAACTACTTCACCTTGCCATTGCTGACCTGAACTCAGACAAGCAGGCTCTTCTCGACTTCGTATCGTCTGTTCCACATCGTCGGAACCTTAACTGGAACGATAGTACATCAGTATGCACTACTTGGGTTGGCATTACTTGCAATGCAGATGGAACCCGTGTGCTTACCCTCCGACTTCCTGGGATTGGACTTATTGGTTCAATTCCTCCTAACACTCTAGGGAAACTCGATGGTCTTAAGATTCTCAGTCTTCGTTCCAACCTCCTTAACGGAAAAATACCGTTCGATATTACCTCACTTCCTTCTCTCCAATATCTTTATCTCCAGCATAATAACTTCTCTGGTGACTTCCCTACATCCTTTTCACCAACACTCAATGTATTGGATCTATCATTCAATTCACTCGAAGGAACGATTTCGAAAACTATCCAAAATTTGACACGGCTAATTGGATTGAACCTCGGGAACAACAATCTTTCTGGTTCTATACCAGATATCAACCTCCCTAAGCTCAAGCATTTCGATGTAAGCTATAACCATCTTAATGGTTCGATACCAACTTTTTTTAGGACATTCCCGGACTCATCCTTCATTGGAAATCCTTTATTATGTGGATTGCCTCTAAAATCTTGCTCCATAGACCTATCTCCAGCACCTGCCATTTCTCCAAAGCAGAAAAGACTGAAGATGGGAGTTATCATAGCTATTGCAGTTGGTGGTTTTTTGGTTCTGTTCCTTGTAGTTCTTTTCGTGATCGTGTGCTGTTTAAAGAGAAAGGACGGCGAAGGCAGTGGCACGATAAAGGGGAAAGTTTCTGGTGGTGGGAGAAGCGAAAAACCGAAAGAGGAGTTCGGAAGTGGCGTGCAGGAGGCTGAGAAAAACAAGCTGGTGTTCTTTGAAGGTTGTTCATTTAACTTTGATCTTGAAGACCTATTAAGGGCTTCAGCTGAAGTGCTTGGAAAGGGCAGCTATGGAACAGCTTATAAAGCTGTCTTGGAGGAACCTACCACTGTTGTGGTGAAAAGATTGAAGGAAGTGGTGGTCGGGAAGAGGGAGTTTGAACAACAGATGGACACGGTCGGCAGGGTGGGGCAGCACCCGAACGTCATGCCACTCCGAGCATATTATTACTCGAAGGATGAAAAGCTCCTTGTTTATGATTATGTCCCCGGAGGCAGCTTGTCGTCGCTTTTGCATGGTACGTGTTCTTTACTTCTCTTCTGTTTAGTTATCTACTGTATAATTCTCTGAAAAAATGGTTTTTAGTTTAATACCGACTTTGCGTTGTGCATAAGTACGACTCATGGAACATTCCTTTAGACAAATTATCGTAAACGAAAATTGTGGACTAAGAGGAAAGTTGTGCTAGTACGACTCGTGGGTTGTTTTCGGCTTGGAAACAATGGGAGGTGGTCATAAAAGTTAGATCCCACGTCGGTTGGGGAGAGGAACAAAACGTTCTTTATAAGGGTGTGGAAACCTCTTCCTAGTAGACGTGTTTTAAAAATCTTAGGGGAAGCTCGAAAGGGAAAGCCCAAAGAGGGCAATACCTGCTCTTGGTGGGCTTGGGCTGTTACAAAAGGCATCAGAGCCAGACATCGGGAGGTGACCAATAAGGATGCTGAGCCCAAAGGGAGTGGCGGGGTCCCGAAGGGGGGGATTGTGAGATCCCACATCGGTTGGAGAGGGGGGCAAATCATTCTTCACAAAAGTGTGGAAACCTTTACCTATCAGACGCGTTTTAAAAACTTTGAGGGGAAGTCTGAAAGGGAAAATCCAGAGAGGATTATATCTGCTGACGGTGGGCTTGGGCTGTTACAAATGGTATCAGAGCCAGACACCGGGCGGTGTGCTAGCGAGGACATTGAGCTCCAAAAGAGGATGGATTGTGAGATCCCACGTCGGTTGGGGAGGGAAACGGACAAGGTTGATATATCTCATGTTAGCTATGTGCTGTGTATTGCAGGAAACAGAGGAGGGGAACGAACACCAGTTGACTGGGACACAAGACTCAAAATTGCTCTTACAGCAGCAAAGGGCATTGCTCATATTCATACAATGGGTGGTCCAAAGTTCACTCATGGAAACATCAAGGCCTCAAATATTCTCCTAAACCAAGATCTCAATGCTTCTGTCTCTGACTTTGGCCTTACCCCTCTTATGAATGTCCCAACTTCTCGAACTGCAGGTTATCGTGCACCCGAGGTGATCGAAGCTCGTAAACACACTCACAAGTCAGATGTTTACAGCTTTGGCGTTCTTCTTCTCGAAATGCTAACTGGAAAAGCTCCCCTCCAATCACCTGGTCGTGACGAAATGGTCGATCTTCCTCGCTGGGTCCAATCGGTCGTGAGGGAGGAATGGACAGCTGAGGTTTTCGATGTAGAGCTAATGAGGTACCAGAATATTGAAGAAGAAATGGTGCAGATGTTGCAAATAGCAATGACTTGTGTAGCCAAGCTGCCCGACATGAGACCGAACATGGACGAAGTCGTTAGAATGATCGAAGAAATACGGCAATCCGACTCGGAGAACCGGCCGTCCTCCGAAGAGAACAAATCCAAGGACTCAAATGTGCAGACCCCATGAATTCTTTGATTCAGAGATTGTGTTTATTTTCATTATTTTAGAAGGAACGGTCGAAATTAGGAGCTAAGTTTGTACTTTGTAGAGTGTATCTAATTCTTAGTTTAATTAGAGATATTTTAACCCCTTTTGTCATGCTACGGGTGTACATTGAATTCGAAACTCCGAAGATCATACTAGACCAAACTTGAATCATTAGGGTTGAGTTGGGTTATTTTTTTTAACCTAATTGGTTCGATTTGGGTATCGTAGTGAGCTCACAGACATAGCCTTCTTCAATATCTTCGTAGCACCACTCTAGGTTTAAACCTCTAGCACGTAACTCATTTGAAGTTNTTTAGTAAATAATTTAAGAATGGAAAAATTCTAGAAGCATCTGTCTCCTTATTTAAAAGGCTGCGAAAATAATTTCCTTCAGGATTCGCTTCTTCTTTCTTCGAAAGTGTGAAACCCTTCATCGTATACAGACCTCGCAAGGTATTCGCCGACTTCATCTCTAGCTTTCTTCATTTATTGTTCACTTTTTCAATGTTAATCAGCCGTTTTCTGGGCTCTTTTGTCTTAAATTTTGCTATATTTTGTGATTGGGGAGCCAGGTTTCTTGTTCGTATTCTGGAAATTTATGGCTTCAAAGCGGATTCTTAAAGAGCTCAAGGATTTACAGAAGGATCCTCCTACTTCTTGCAGCGCTGGTATTTCACCTTCGTTTCATTCTGCATTCTCAGCTTAATTTGGGGTGATTGTTTCTAATGCGACAACCTATTTTGGGTTCTTTTCTATTTTGAGATTGTNGCTCCTTGTTTATGATTATGTCCCCGGAGGCAGCTTGTCGTCGCTTTTGCATGGTACGTGTTCTTTACTTCTCTTCTGTTTAGTTATCTACTGTATAATTCTCTGAAAAAATGGTTTTTAGTTTAATACCGACTTTGCGTTGTGCATAAGTACGACTCATGGAACATTCCTTTAGACAAATTATCGTAAACGAAAATTGTGGACTAAGAGGAAAGTTGTGCTAGTACGACTCGTGGGTTGTTTTCGGCTTGGAAACAATGGGAGGTGGTCATAAAAGTTAGATCCCACGTCGGTTGGGGAGAGGAACAAAACGTTCTTTATAAGGGTGTGGAAACCTCTTCCTAGTAGACGTGTTTTAAAAATCTTAGGGGAAGCTCGAAAGGGAAAGCCCAAAGAGGGCAATACCTGCTCTTGGTGGGCTTGGGCTGTTACAAAAGGCATCAGAGCCAGACATCGGGAGGTGACCAATAAGGATGCTGAGCCCAAAGGGAGTGGCGGGGTCCCGAAGGGGGGGATTGTGAGATCCCACATCGGTTGGAGAGGGGGGCAAATCATTCTTCACAAAAGTGTGGAAACCTTTACCTATCAGACGCGTTTTAAAAACTTTGAGGGGAAGTCTGAAAGGGAAAATCCAGAGAGGATTATATCTGCTGACGGTGGGCTTGGGCTGTTACAAATGGTATCAGAGCCAGACACCGGGCGGTGTGCTAGCGAGGACATTGAGCTCCAAAAGAGGATGGATTGTGAGATCCCACGTCGGTTGGGGAGGGAAACGGACAAGGTTGATATATCTCATGTTAGCTATGTGCTGTGTATTGCAGGAAACAGAGGAGGGGAACGAACACCAGTTGACTGGGACACAAGACTCAAAATTGCTCTTACAGCAGCAAAGGGCATTGCTCATATTCATACAATGGGTGGTCCAAAGTTCACTCATGGAAACATCAAGGCCTCAAATATTCTCCTAAACCAAGATCTCAATGCTTCTGTCTCTGACTTTGGCCTTACCCCTCTTATGAATGTCCCAACTTCTCGAACTGCAGGTTATCGTGCACCCGAGGTGATCGAAGCTCGTAAACACACTCACAAGTCAGATGTTTACAGCTTTGGCGTTCTTCTTCTCGAAATGCTAACTGGAAAAGCTCCCCTCCAATCACCTGGTCGTGACGAAATGGTCGATCTTCCTCGCTGGGTCCAATCGGTCGTGAGGGAGGAATGGACAGCTGAGGTTTTCGATGTAGAGCTAATGAGGTACCAGAATATTGAAGAAGAAATGGTGCAGATGTTGCAAATAGCAATGACTTGTGTAGCCAAGCTGCCCGACATGAGACCGAACATGGACGAAGTCGTTAGAATGATCGAAGAAATACGGCAATCCGACTCGGAGAACCGGCCGTCCTCCGAAGAGAACAAATCCAAGGACTCAAATGTGCAGACCCCATGAATTCTTTGATTCAGAGATTGTGTTTATTTTCATTATTTTAGAAGGAACGGTCGAAATTAGGAGCTAAGTTTGTACTTTGTAGAGTGTATCTAATTCTTAGTTTAATTAGAGATATTTTAACCCCTTTTGTCATGCTACGGGTGTACATTGAATTCGAAACTCCGAAGATCATACTAGACCAAACTTGAATCATTAGGGTTGAGTTGGGTTATTTTTTTTAACCTAATTGGTTCGATTTGGGTATCGTAGTGAGCTCACAGACATAGCCTTCTTCAATATCTTCGTAGCACCACTCTAGGTTTAAACCTCTAGCACGTAACTCATTTGAAGTTATGTTCTTATCCTGTCTTCTCGAGAAAGTGAAATGTTCGTGTTTCACTCCTCCCTAATTGGTACTGTCCAGTATGTTGCTAAACATTTTGAATGATTTTTTATTTAGATAAATATAATTTTTTTTTTTAAGAAATTTTAATTTTTTCCAATATTTTTTTAATATAAGAACTTAAATAACAAGAAAAAAATACTTTCATTTTCTAGAATTTTTAAATATAAATATAAAAATTTAGATATTTTGTTTACTCCCACTAAAAATGGGGTTAATTTTCGTATTTTTAAATAATAATAATTATTATTATTTTTTACTTTTCGAAATATATTTTAAAGACAAAATATGGAAATTAAGAATATACATATACATATATATATATATATATATATATATATATATATATATATATATATATATATATATATATATA
>NC_036642.1:6611692-6659000 GCF_002806865.2 Cucurbita pepo subsp. pepo
ATATATATATATATATATATATATATATATATATATATATATATATATATATATATATATATATATATATATATATTGAATAATTTAGTAAATAATTTAAGAATGGAAAAATTCTAGAAGCATCTGTCTCCTTATTTAAAAGGCTGCGAAAATAATTTCCTTCAGGATTCGCTTCTTCTTTCTTCGAAAGTGTGAAACCCTTCATCGTATACAGACCTCGCAAGGTATTCGCCGACTTCATCTCTAGCTTTCTTCATTTATTGTTCACTTTTTCAATGTTAATCAGCCGTTTTCTGGGCTCTTTTGTCTTAAATTTTGCTATATTTTGTGATTGGGGAGCCAGGTTTCTTGTTCGTATTCTGGAAATTTATGGCTTCAAAGCGGATTCTTAAAGAGCTCAAGGATTTACAGAAGGATCCTCCTACTTCTTGCAGCGCTGGTATTTCACCTTCGTTTCATTCTGCATTCTCAGCTTAATTTGGGGTGATTGTTTCTAATGCGACAACCTATTTTGGGTTCTTTTCTATTTTGAGATTGTCGAACTTGGTGTGCCCTTCCTTTCAATCCTTCATTGATTATTGATTTCTTTGTTGTGAACATTATTTCTTTGCTGGTCTGCTTCCAATTGCCCGTTGTTAATTCGTTTTCAATTGTTCTGCTGTTGTTGTCTCCCAAAAGTACCTCAAAGTTCATATGTGGTATTGTTTTTCAATAGGTCCTGTGGCTGAAGATATGTTTCATTGGCAAGCAACTATCATGGGACCTACTGACTCTCCATACTCTGGAGGTGTATTCTTAGTTTCTATCCATTTTCCTCCGGACTATCCTTTCAAGCCTCCAAAGGTGAAGTAATTTCTAATACCGCTGTGTTCATATATGCCCCGAGAATTGGTTTCTGTGCTTACTAGAATTAGATATGTATTGAGTATGACATTGTCTTTTTGTTCAGCTGAATATTCGTACTGTTCCATATATCTTGATTGTTTTATTTAGCTTGATTTCCATAGTTTCATGCTACCTACAATGTTACTGTAGGAATATTTGTAGTGAACTTTTTGAAACCTCGCAGGTGGCTTTTAGGACTAAGGTGTTCCACCCGAACATTAATAGCAATGGTAGCATCTGTCTGGACATTCTTAAGGAACAGTGGAGCCCTGCGCTAACTATTTCCAAGGTTAGTCTAAATATACAGTCGATTGAAATAGTTTTTAACTTTGATTAGTGGTGTTTGAGCGGTTCTCTATTTTTGTTCCAACCATCTGTTACTTCGTTTTATTGCTACAATTTGGCTGTTTGTTCTAACGTAGTTTTCTTTTAACAATCTTTCAAGAATAACCAAGTTACTTGAGTTTGCTGAATGGCCTTGAAATGGGTATTCCATGTCTGGTTTTTTGCACTACATGAAATGATTTTCCCCCTCAATTGTATTGAGCTTTCTGGCTATTGTGGAGTATGGATCCTAAAGAATGGAAACCTAAAGCAATCCTTGGATCTCAATGATTCAAGCGGGATGATTTATATGGATCTTGCTTTATTACATTTGTGGTTCTCCAAGGAACTGGTATTTCAAGCTATTGTTGTTGAGGACGATCATGGGTTTATAATAAGGAATATATCTCCATTGGAATGAGACTTTTTGGGAAAACTAAAAGTAAAGTCACGAGATCATATGCTCCTGACAGTTACCAATTTGAAGTTAGAATCTTATAGTAAAAGTTTAATGAATGTATTTTCAGGTGCTTTTGTCCATATGCTCACTACTAACCGACCCCAACCCGGATGATCCTCTCGTTCCCGAAATTGCTCACATGTACAAGACTGATAGAGCCAAGTATGAAGGTACTGCACGCAGCTGGACTCAGAAGTATGCTATGGGATAATGGACTACAACCTCAACCATTTCTTGAAGAAAGAAGTGTCCTTGAATCTTGTTTCCATGAAAAAGTGAAAGAAACGAAAGCCTGTGTGTTCCTAAAACTTGAATTTTTTTAAGAGCTTAACTTTGATTGTGAATATTGATTTGAAGAAATTATATTATCTTATTCTATATTCTCTAATGATTGATTATTCATTCTACCCTATCTCGCTAATGTCAGACCAACATGTTTTATGGGCTTTTTTTTATTAGCATGTCCGACACATTGGCTAATGTTCTACAATGAATGTTTGTTTTATTTGTTATGAGTTGGAAAGCTGTTTGTTTGTCCTGTTGTTTACTTTTGGTCCTTACACTTTCAAGACCATCGGAGAAGTTTTCGTACCCTTGTAAGGTATGTTTCGTATCCTTTTTCAACAAGAAGTAATGTATATTACTTCTTTCATTACTCTATATCTTGTCAACATTATTTTTAAAATGGTGTGAAATTTTCGACGTAAAACAAGGTCATGGTTCGATCATGGAACTAAATGGAACTAAATTTTTGTTTCAAACTAAGTGTAGCCATTAATTCATCATTCACCAAGCAGCAAAGCACTTGAGAGCACAGAAACATGTGGATTTGTTTTAGAGCACATAAACTTTGACTTTTAGGAGCAGATCTCAGTCAATCCAAGTCATCCTAGTGGGAAGTGATTGGGAGAAGCCAAAATATCAAGTCTTGTTCTCTTCGAATGTAAATTAATTAATTTCTTGACATATATGTATATATATATATATATATATATATATATGAACATTCTTTGATGTCCTATATATCTGCCTTCAATCTCTGTTTGGTTGGACTTGGATTTTCCACTCCCAAGTCTTCCCTTTTCATTTCCTCTGCTTCTTCTTCTTTTCTGAACTCAAAAGGGATTCTTAGTGTTTGATCCATTTCTATGTAATTTAGTTTGTTGTGAAAAGTTGTTTCAATGGTGTTCTTGCGTTTCATCCTTCTTCTTCTCTGTTTTGCTGAGTTTACAGATTGATTGATCTTCTTTTGCTGTGATACTCTGTTTTGTTTTGTGTATGCCCACTTGGGAATTTTGATCTTACCCCAAAGCTTCTTGGGTTTTGTTAAGATTGATTGTTGTTTCAGATCTAACATGTCTGTGGGAGAAATGGGTTTTTCTCCAGAGCGTAGAATCAACCACCGTCGGAAACCGCCAAGTTCCGGCGACTCTCTGGAACTGCAGCAGAAGCTTGTTAGGATCATCGTTACCGACGCCGATGCCACGGATTCATCCAGTGATGATGAAATGGTTTCCGGCTCAACAAAAGGAATTAGGAGACAAGTTAGAGAGATTCCTATTGGATGTTACTCTGTTTTTTATGGTTCATCAGAGTCCCCTGTTCCGGCGATTAGCAAGAAACGAAGCACTCGATCACAAAGCTCCAAATCCTCTCACCGGAAGAAGTTCAGAGGAGTCCGGCAGCGTCCGTGGGGTCGGTGGGCGGCGGAAATCCGAGATCCGACTCGTAGGAAGCGGATATGGCTCGGAACATTCAATACGGCGGAGGAGGCAGCGGCGGTTTACGACCGAGCTGCTCTGAAACTCCACGGCCCAAACGCCGAGACGAACTTCTCCGATGAGGGTGAGGTTTCCACCGCGGCCAAGGGCGGTAACAAGCAGGAGGACGAATTGGAGTCGCCGAAAACGACGACGGTTTGGTCACCGGCGTCTGTTCTTCATTATGACGGCGCTTTACCTCTGATTGATGAGATGTTTTGCAGAGAGATTGATGAGTTCGGATTCAACATGGAGGCGGTGGCAAGATTGCCGGCGGCGAGGAGGCAGTGCGGCGGCGGCGAAGAAGATTTCGGGGAGGTAGAGCTGGACTTGGACTATTTCTTGGTTGACGTCCTCTAAGTTCTAAATAGCGTGGAATTTCCATGAACATTCAACGACGTCGCGAATTTAATAATAATAATCATAATAATAATAATAATATGGCGATTTTATTAAATTAAATATTAGGTGAAATTTGTGATGTGGCTCAAATTAAAGTGTCTATGAATATTAAAGGAAAAAAAAAACTATTTTTGTTTAATTTCGTAATTAATTCCAACAATATTACTACGTTAGTTCATTTTATTATTATTACTTAGTTTTTTTTTATTAAGTAAACTTATTAAAATAAATTTGACTACTTTTAATTTAATTTTTATTCATAAAAAGCATATTATTGTGCCTTAATTTCTTATTTTATTTTATTTTATTAGCTATTAATCATTATGCTCAAACAAATTAACTTGAAAATTATTAGTGCAATAATTAAATCCAAATACATAGGATGGATACAAAGTCAAACAAGAAAAATTTTAATATTTTTGCTTTTTCTATAAATGTCTTTTTATTTTATTTTATTTTATTTTGGGTTAGTAAAAAAGTTTTAAGAGTGAATAATACGTTTATGCTATTTTAGTATCACTTATTTACTTACTATTTCATACCTTTTAATCACACTAAGTAATTAAATTAATTTGTGAAATTCTTGACTATACCCTCGCATGCCATTTTCAAAATACCATTCATTAACTATAAATTATACACTTTTAACTATAAATTATACACTTTTATTTTTCTAAATTGAAAAGCCGTTTATTAAAAGATGAATTTAAATTGTCTTTTGACATCGTTACTAAATCAACTTTTTATAACAATCAATAAATAATAGGTAAAAATATTAATATAACAATAAATTACATGACATGTATTTCGATTACTATGAAATTTTTTAATGGTAGTTCCAAAAAAGCGCACTTCTATATTAAAAAAAAAAAACCCGTCAATTTTGGATCCAATTCAAAATAATGACGAGATAAACCTATCAAACAAATATAAGCTGATTGAGAAAGTAATTATCGACAAAAGAGTTTTCAACCATTTTAAAACCACTACCGAAGATGTCTTAAAGACAACAAATTATAACGTTTTAAGGGCGAAATGGACTTATATTTGAATATATAATGAATATAAAAGGTGGAGAGAGATGTATAAAAGGGACAACAAATAAAGAATAAGAAAAATAAAAGAGTGATAAATGGGTTAGTTAAAGAAGAATGGAGAAGGCGGCAAAGGGCAAAAGGGTCCTTTCACCATTGTTTGTTTACCAAACACATCTTAACCGACCAATAATTCCAAAACTATAGCCGCCGCCGCCTTTCCCTGTTCACTTCCCTTTTTATATATTATATATTTTTAAAAAATTTATTTCTTTTTAAAAAAAAAAAACTAAACTTATCTTAGAAATCTTTATATTTCAATTATTAAAATGGTCATATTTAAATTATTTATTCATTAGTATATATATATTTAATTAATTAATTAAGTTAATTGTGTGGCGTTGAAGGAAGCCACCCCACCATTCTAATAGTTATCCAATATAGATATTATGTGTGGCTTTGTCCCACAAATCAATTGGAAATTGGAAGGCTCCACCTCCATTTCACCTTTTCTTGTCTAATGCTTCTATCATTTACATACAAATTAATCTTTTTTTTTTCGTGATTATTTTTCAACGATATAATATATCACTCACTCGTGAAACAAAAAAATAATAATTTTTAATCAAAATATTGAGTAATAAGTAATCGTGCATATCACATACGATCATAAATATAAAACAGTTTAAAAGATCAGCTGTTTGAGTTTCCAATTTCGAGTCCCTTAAGTAAATAAACATAATAAATTTTACGAAAATAGCATTGTTACATTACAACACAGCACGAACAGTATAAAAGAAGAGACAGACTACAAGGTACGTTTTTTTTTAATTTTTTTAATTTTTTTTTTATTTTTTTTTTTATCATTCAAATCAAACTGATCAAAGCATGATAGGGTTGGATGAGTTTCATCATGCAATCAACCAACCAGCATGTTCACAATGTAAAAAGAGTTTGTTTATGCAAAGCTTCAGGAGATTCCTCTCAGATCTGATGGGGGTAAAGGGCAAGTAGGAACTATGTGGGTCATTTGAGAACTCATGTCAAGCCCTACACCCGATCGGTTGGAAGACGACATCGGCTGAGACGTTAACGGAGAAACGGCATTGAGATTGGATGCTGCAGGGAGCTTAATGGGGTAAACTTCGGTGACTTCTTCTGTACCTTCATCCAGGTATATAACATCCTGCATGGTCAGCTGGTGGTATTCAACAATTTCCCTTAGAAACCGATTCTCACGTGCGTAGACTGAATTTTCGTGGGCCAAACGAGCCTTCTCTGCCAGAAGTGTTTCGAGTTGGAGTCGTATCTGAAGTTAAAAACATTAGGAGTTAGAACTGAAATCAATTGATTAAAATGATTCTCTAGAAATGAATGCTACCTATGGAATATTGACGTAATGGGTAAAGAAAAGTACAAGATGAGCAAAGATGGTGTGAATAGAGAGAGTGGTTACCAAATCATCATCTTCTAGGTTGTTCCCTCTCTCACGATTCTCCCGAAGAATTTTACTTTCTTCTTCCAGCTGAGCACATCGCTCCTTTGCAAAAGCAAGATCTGCTTTGACAGTCTTCAACTCTCGAAGAAGCAGCTTTGCTTTGGCAGCCATTGCCATTGCAACCTATGGAGTCAAACAAATGAAAAGAACAAAAAAATGCCCATTTTTCTTATTGCAAAGCATATCAAACGTAGCTACGGCAAATTCTACCAAGAAAGTAGACTGATATTCATAGAAGAAAAGTAATTCATCTCAAACAGCAATCAAATTTCACTTGCACAATATATAGGTTTCAGTGACATCGTGTTCATTAGTACACTGATGGTGGATGCAATTTATGCAAATAGATGCAGGAGTTACGAAAAGAAAAAGAAATCAAGTCCTACAATTGTACCGAACGAACTATATATCACATATGATACGAACATTATCAATCAATATGTCATACAAAAATATAGGGCAGAAAGGGCAAATAAATTAGTTGCATCCTACAACATGAAAACCAACCCTGCAGACGGTAACGTAAAAATATCAATGTGATGAGGATAGACACATGACAAACTCTAAATACATATCAGGTCATTTCATCAGAACTCGGCAAGAGGGGGACACAATAATAAATAATCCAATCCACACCATCCAGTCAACAAAACTTGTGAAATGAACAAGAACCTAGATCAAAACCTCCACAGGAGCATGCAACACATCGTTAGCAGGAAATATGAGCCATAAAAAGAAAAGACTTGAATCCTCATGTGAAGCTCAGGACACCAAATCTTGTGGAAATGAACAAAGCCAGACACGAACAGGACCAACGGATGTTTAAAAAAAGGTTTGCAAGAAAAAATACAGCACATAGATCCAATCCCCAGATCATTCGGTCTAAGCTAACTGACTTATAGGTTAAAGCCATTGGTATAATGCAAATAAGCTTTAAGCAATGGTTTAATGATATAACTTCATAAACTAGTGATATACAGTTGCCACCTTACGTCGCGAGATGCCTTCAGCTGAAGTTCAATGCTGGTTTGCATTTGGGTCTGTGGTTGAGGCTGTGTCTGAGAATGCATGTTAAAGCCAGAATTTGGTGTCTGATACTGTGCCACTGAACCACCAGATTTTTTCTTAATATGCTTGCGAGTTTCTTGAATAATATCAGCTGTTTTGTTTTCCACAGCCGTAAGCTTTTCCTGAGAAGGAGACAAGGAATATCCTTAAGAATGATGTGAAATGTAGACTTAAGTAATCTTAGAACACTCAGCATGGTCCATGACCCCTGATGTTTTAATGGCATATTTTTCTTTTTGGTTAAAATATCATTTTGGTCCATGTAGTTTAGGTTTCATTCCATTTTGGTTCTTAAACTTTCAATAAAACTTAAAATTGGTCTCTATTCTTAGTTTATTGTTAACTTTTCTAAAAAATTATTTAATCTTTATTAGCCTTCCTTTTACAAAATTTGGAAATATATTCATGTGGTATCTTTTCTTGCATGAAAATAATCATTATTATTTAATCAATTTCGATAAAAATAAACGAGAACTAATGGTAAGGACCAATTTCAAGCTTTATTGAAAAAGTGCGAGAACTAAAAAGTGACAGAAACTCAAAGTACAAGGAATAAAATGGTATTTTACTGTCTTTATATATATATATATTAATGTTTTCATGCTACATATTTCAGAAACAGAAAGAAGCATAAGGAATCCCTATTTTCTGAAATATACAAGGGATAATTAGATAGGCTATTATGAATTTCAGTTAATAGCTTACCTCAAAAGCATTGCCAATATAGTTAAGGGAAGATGTAATGGCACCCAATCCCTTCTGGAAAGAGGAATTTTCTGTTTTTTGTTGGCTTTCATCTGACCGACTTCTGTCATAACTCTGCATATTACAACAGATACAAAAATATTGGGTTTTAACTATAAACAGACACATTAACATCCTACCAAAACATTCTACAGATAAGATGTCCTCCCATGAGATACTTAGGTCAATATTGAAATGCAATTTAAGAAAATCTTACCTTGACCCTTGTAGCAGTACCTGTTCCTGTACCTGTACCAAGTCCTTGCTCCCTCATTCTTCCAGGTGCTTCAGGTTGCTGGACATCATTATCATCATCAAGAATTGCTTTTGCCTTTCTGGCCAACGCACCCCAGAATCCATGTTTAGATTCATTCAAACTTTTCATTGATGTATATTCATATGCCTTTGAATCCTACATTAATACGCACAACAAAATTTTCAGAAGAGATAGTAAATAGCGAAACTATTCAACTGTTGGAGGAGGATGCAAAATATAAAATGATTAATAAGATTCACAAAAAAGTGATGGTCCACAGGCAATAGAACATAAATGATACTCCTCGCCCAAAGTGATAAAATTAAAATAATTGAGGGTGTTATGTATGATGGATGGAAAACTAAAGCCCTTCATTTTCTCCTTCTACCTTGAATGACTAGATCACTTGGAGTTTCTTTCCACCACTTGTTTCATATCAGGATATATGCCACAGAACGACAGAACCCACAAGGAAAGGCAATGAAAAAGAAATCCATCATAATTGAGGGAACTAGATAGAGTAAATGCAAAGAGAGCTTCTCCGAGCATGAAAAGAAACAACAAGAACGTGCCCAGTGGCAATGTATCCGGTACAGAGATAGCCAGAAAGTAATACAATGCGCAAAGGAATATATGATAGATGAACAAACAGTAGGCATAGTAGAATTTATCAATGATAAGAGAAAGGTGAACATATAGCTGTTGGAAAATTTTAAAATATCAAAGTAGTTTCGTTCTTCTTTCCTCAACAAACCAATAGGGGCAAAATAATAATCAAGGATAAAAGAGAAACTGCAACATTTAATGGAGATAGAGAAGAAATTCTGCAAGTCTGCTGCGCTCGATGATTTCTTCTTCAAAGATTTAAGGAAAACACTGCTACATTTCTATGGCATATATTACAAGGTTCTAGAGCTAGTGAAGGGAAGGGGTGCTAGTCTCATAGAACTATTATTTGAAGGCAGGCATCATTTCCTTTTCTTCTTCCCCTTTGTTTTGTAACGTAGATCTAGCAGTAAAATTCAGTTTTCATAAAACATTGGTTTTAGTATACTGTTGCTGAAAGATCCAATATGCAGAGACACCAATAGAGCCATCAATCGTATCTATAAGTTTGAATCCTAATGGATTATTCAGCTTGGAAGTAAAGAAAGAACAAAAACTGCTTCTAAAATGCTCAAATTAACAAGTGTAAGGCGCAACATTATTTTTACTCGGCCAAACAAACTACCAAAAACTAATACTGAGAGTTCTAGCAGAAGATTCCGTTTGCAGAGTAAAGAAAAGACAGAAACTAAACCTGATGGGACGCGGGGGAAGGAGAAGCGGAAGATGAAGTGGGCTTCGGGACACGGGAAGCAGAGCGCGCAGCATAAGCAGATGAGACTGAAGAATCCCTATATGCCGATGACGCTTTTATGGCTTTAGCAGCAAGAGATTGTGGGGAGCTTGATGACCGCGAACTTCCGACAGCATCATTGCCACTATCGCTACTAAGATCATGTAAATCGTCATCTTCATTGGATACAAGAGGAGTAGAGCGCCGAGAATTCCGAGCTACTTCTTCAAAACCTGAAGGTCTTATCGGCCCTTGATGCCGCCTCTTGTATTCCATCTCCGTCTTTCTCCCTAAATTCCAAAAGCCCTTTGGCCAATCTTAAGAACACGAAACCATTTCAGAATACACGAACAAAATCCCACCTCCAGCGCAGAAAAAAGAACAAGAAGAGGTCCTCAATTGAAATGTCAAATTTCAATTTCAGCGCTGCACGCAGCCTTCTCAGTGGAACTCGAGGATAGATTCAGACTGGTCAAAAGAGGGAAGGAAATTGAAGATAAGAAGCTTGATTTTCGTCGTTGAAGAACAAGAATCAGACGAAGACCGAATTTGACGATGAAAACTTAATCGAAACAAGAACTAGTTGAGCCTTCGTTCTCCAATCATTTACCCTTGGATTCCTTCTCTCTGAATCTCAATCTCGATTGACTCTCTCTCTATATCTCTCAAACCCCGGTCGTCGGAGCCCACAATTCCGGTTGAAAGCAAGTTAGATAGAACTTTATTTATTTTTTTTTTAATATTTTATTCCGCTAATTTTTCAATGGGCCTGATCCATTCTGTTTAGCCCGAAACTTCTCGGGCCCCTGGTGGGCTATTACCGAATGCCACGTGTCTCTGTATCTTTCTTTGGGTCTATACAGTTGGGTTGGTTAAGTTGGTGACCCAAACAATTCTAACCGACTGCACCACCCAGCTCAACTCTATGTTTTTTAGTTGAGTTAGGTTGAATCCGGTTACCGGGTTGTCATTTTTTTTTATATGGGTCATGCTTAGCCAAAGAGTGATTGCATACCCATTTCAAATCGTTTATGTTGTTTTCTTTTGTATGGCTTTCATTTTAGCATAATTATTTATTTTCCTTATAACGTTGTGAGAGTACGACTCTTTGACACTTTTGATGTCTACACCTACCAAAGGCAATTTGCCTTAAAATGTACTATATAAAGATACAACTAGTTGTCAAATCTTATTACCGAGGTTATATGTTATCGATGTTGTTATCTCTTATAGCTTGTTAGCTTAAAACATTTGCTTTCATAACATTTTGCCGACCCTTTTTCAATTTTTTTTTTTTTTTTTTTATACAAAAATAGGCGAAAACTAAATCACAATCAGTTTGTCATTGGCTACCTATGTTTAGGTTAACTAACTTACTCAATGGGAGAATAACTGTGGCAGAATGGATTCATAATTCTAAAAGTGTGATTGTGATCATTAGTATCAAATGGATTCATAATTCTAAAAGTGTGATTGTGATCATTAGTATCAAAGTTGACTCGGCTCTTATAAGTGAAATTATTAAATATGTCAACATTTAAGTAGCTGGACAAGTCCCATATTGACCGTTTGGTCAAGATCGAGAAGTAGATGCTCGCTCTATATACTGGAAGTCTTTGATGGTTTTCAACTTTTAGAATCTTGCAGGGATGAAATTGCAATCAAAGCTGACAAGATCATGTGATAGCTAGCCACCTAGACAGGATCAATTCTGAGATGTTCATGGTCGAGACCCTAGAAGATCAAGTCACACGAGCTTATGGCTTCGAGCGTGGAGATAGTTTGATCGACTCTGTTGCCCGCATATATTGAAGGTTTAGACACTCACAAAATAATGATAATTCAGTTGGTCTTAAACTCTTATAAAGATGTGAAAGTTGTTCATGATGTCGTCAAGATTGAAAGGGTGGATTTGAGCATCAAACTAAACTCACCGTGAGAGTGGTGGGGACTCAAACCCCAACAGGGGACACAATCCAACTTAACAAGGTAAGGATCCCATAGCCTAAGACCTTTTACGGGATTCAAGATGTCAAGACTCTTGAATCGAGCTACGATGTGAAATTGTGGTAGAGATCCAGGCACATGAATATTCAATACAGTCAATGTACCACAGACACTTGGAAAAAATCAAACAAGAGTTTCGTTCGCAATTCTTCTTAGAAAATGTTGAAATATTCGTGAGACAAAAATTGAGGGAATTGAAACATACGAGAAATATCTGAGACTATAACGAGTTGTGGGTAAGGGGACTCATTGAATGTCCGAATGCCCAAAGGGCAGTGACCCTTCAAACCTTCCAAGACATGTTTGAAACGAATTTAGAAATCGAATTTGAAACGATGGAAGTAAAAACATCACTAGTCGAAACATTGACAATCCTTGCATGGGGGCTTAGAAATGAAAAGGCGAGTAGAGCGTGATCTTATGAACGTTGAAGCCTGGGTTTACCACAGACTGACATAGAGCACTATAGTTGACTCTCGAGTCACCAATAACGACCATAGTTAAACACTTGAACATACTCTGGCACCGAACGATGAAGGACGTTTTTTATTTTATCTGAGGTTAAAAAAAACATTGAGGGAAATTAAATTATTAGAAATTTAATAAAACTTTTGAATTATTCATAAACTTTTAAAATTTTAAAATAAGAACAGCGAAAGCGGACGGGGAGCTTTATCTCCATTTTCATCCACACAAACCACGGCCATGGCATCTGTGCATAGCTTCAACCTTCTCTTAATTCCTCAGCCATGGCTTCCTTTCGTTCTCCTATCCTCATTGTCCTTCTTCATTCCAATTCCTTTTCGCTAATAAACCCACACCATGCCTCCTCTAGCCTCCATGCTTAATGGAGCTGCACTAGCGCCGTCGCTCCATCTTCATCCAAGGCGGCTCCGTCCACCGACCTCGGCTGCGACGCTGCAGGTGATCGGGCGGAGGACCAGATTCGGTACCGGCAAAGGCAGGGCAGCGACGGTGAGATGCGAGGGAATCGGAATTGGCGATTTCATCGGCGGAGATTTGCTGAAATTCGACCTAGGTCAGTGGCTATCGGATGTGGAGGAACACAAAGCCCTAGCGATTTACTCGCCGCACGAAGGCGGCTACGAAGGCCGATACCTAAATCGCCTCCGCTACCAGGGCTACTACTTCCTCGACCTCTCCGCACGCGGCCTCGGTGATCCTGAGACCACTCTCACCAAGATTCACCCCGTTTGCCCTGTCCGTTCAATCGAATCCCTACGGCTAATTCAATTTTTTTCCCCCTAGGGTTTGTTCGATTGATCTTACTTCGGCTTCGAATTGCAGGCTCATTTAGGGAAGCAGCCAATCGCTCGGTGGTATTTCCCACCGGAAGTCGATTACAGGCTCGAGGCTCTGCCGCCGAACGCCAAGGGACTGGTGGTGTGGATAATCGAGGCTAAGGTGAGATTCTTAAATCTGCCATTAACGATTTCAGAATCAATTACGGAATTGAAAACACTGTTCAGGTTCTGTCGAAGGCGGAGTTGCAGTTCCTTGCTCTGCTGCCGACTCTCCGGCCAAAAGTCCGAGTCATCGCGGAGTGCGGGAACTGGTAGCTTTCTTCTCTGCTATCTCCATTTTCAACCAAACATATATATATATATATAGATATAAGCTGAAAGATTGAGTTTGGCGTTGCTGCAGGAGGAAGTTCATGTGGAAGCCGCTCAAGGAGATCGCAGGAGGAGCTTAAGAACACCATAAACAAGAATAATACAGCTTCTTCCTTTTTTCTTCCTCTTTTTTTCAATGAATTAATTCAATTTCTTGGTAAAAACGACGAAGAAGATGATGGTGTTTTACCATTTAGGGTTAAATTATGATTATTATGCAAATATTATTACTTCATAAAATGATTTATTACATATTTTAAGATCTTTAAACTCACCGATACACCACGAACTTGCATGTTGCATGCCAACAAGAACTTGCATGTTGCATGCCAACAAGAACTTGCATGTTGCATGTCAACAACGGCTGAACTAACTAATTAAATTATGTACTATACTTGCAGGATTCAGGATTCAAATCATAATCGAGGTACATGTCAATTCTTGATCGTTGATCATACTCATTTACCACATTAGAATAATCAAAAACTGCCTTCCAACTACAAATGGTTTATCAAATCCTCACACCATCCAAATTATAATTGATTAAAGATGAAGAAAATCACACACAGCTTACAGTTTTGCTTCTGCTTCTGTTTTTGTCACTGGCGGCAAGAAAATCTCCCACCATCCATATTCATACTTGGGGTAGGGAGCCTCCCATTTTTCGGGCTTCTCAAACTCGATGTTGGTCGGGTTAGAAGCCAATGCTTGTTCTAAGCTATCGGCTTCGTAGCTTTCGGCTAAAACTCGGTCCAGTCTCAGCTTCATGAACCTGCACATATCAACAAAAGAAAGGACTAAAATGGGTTGTCGAACAAAGACATTGTTGCAGGAGTATTTGAGTTTCGAGCTCCTTTTGTAGTAATTGTAAACATTTAACTTCGCCCACGATATAGGATTTCATATCGAACACGAGGCCTTTTACAATGAGGTTATTAAACATAAATGAGTTTCAGTTGCTGTTGCTAAACAACTTCTCAACAAGGTAAGTTTGCATTACAGCATCTATAGAAACTAGGAATCCAAAAAGCATCTATAGAAACAAGATGGGAGTAAATGTTGTTCTGTCAGCATATGCAAATAACAAAGCACTATAAAATTAAGATGCATTGCAACTGTTGATTATATTCAAGCCTCCAGTAGTCCTTCAAAATTTGTTATCTACCCAATTGTTTGCCCACCGCTAGCCAATTGTTTTTAAAACGCGTTTGCTGGAGAGAGGTTTCCACATCCTTATAAATAATGCTTCGTTCTCCTCCCCAACCACCGATGTGAGATTTCACAATCCATCCCCCATTGGGGACCTAGTTTCTTCGTTGGCACTCGTTCCCTTATCCAATCGATGTGAAACCCCAATCCACCCCTCTGGGACCCAGCGTCCTTGCTAGCACACCACCTCGTGTCCACCCCATTCGGGGCTCGCTGGCACTTGTTCCCTTATCCAATCAATGTGGGACCCTCCAATCCACCCCCCTTCAGGGCCCAACATTTTTGCTGCCATACTGCCTCGTGTCCACCCCCTTCAAGGCTCAACCTCCTCGCTGGCATATTGTCCAGTGTCTAACTATGATACGATTTGTAACAACCCAAGCCTACTGCTACTAGATATTGTCCTCTTTGAACTTTCCCTCGAGGTTTTTAAAACTGTTTGCTATGGAGTGAAGTCTTGCTCCTCCCTAACCGATGTGGGATCTCACATGTAGCATCTTCTTTTTTTGTAATCTACTACGCCTCAAGATGATCGAACTTTCCATGATAAAGTATCCAAGCCAATGAGCAGCAAGAACTACATATACCAATGCAAATGACGCAAATGGAACTTGAGCTTTAGTGTTTATGCCCCTATTCCTAACTAAGGTTGTAGTTTTGGATCCACGCCCTTTATTTATAATGTAATCTTGCAAAGCAGAGTGAATAATGCAAAATGAAAGCAAGTAGCTTACGTGATCCAGGTACTATTGGTTGAAACAAGAGCAACGGCAGGTCTCTGCAATCTCCTGGTGATATTTGGAAACCTTTCCAAGAATTTAGGCTCAATCACCAACCAAAAGTCCTGCTCCTTGTTACGCTCGGCATAGTAGCGAAGCCGCTCGAAGAGAAGCTCCCTGAAATGCTCCTCCTCATCGAGCATGAACTTCGCATTTGCAACTACAAAATAGTACTTGTTCGATTCTTGCTGCATTGAAACGATCATAAAACCAGTGAGCTTCACTTCCACAATCCCAAAATTTCAAGAACGAAATAGGGCAAACCAACGAAGCACAACAAATTAGGATCAATTTCGTGATTAAACATAAACATCTCGACTTCGAAAAATACATACATACAATTTCACTAGATTTCCATGGACATCGACAATTTTTAAAAACCTAACCCCTGATGTATCGATCAATTCATACCTAAATTAGAACAGCAATGTACATCAAGCCGGATTTCAGAAATTGAAGACAAACGAAATGTGGAAGAAGCTCGGAAACCTAACGATTACCTCGTCTGCCGAATCAGAGGACACTATTTGATCGTTAACGGCGGCCGGCGAAGAACGTCTTGAAGCGAAGAAGCAGGAGCTAAAACCAGAAGCAGACGGTAATCCCGAAGGCAGCGAAAGTGCTCGGCAGTGGCTATGGTGACCAATCCTGAAACTCGCAAGAGACTTCATAGAAGTACACTGCGTTGAAGTAAGCATGGCGGCTGAAGAAGAGCCCATAACTAGATTCACAGTGCCTAACATTTGGCGAATTGCTTCTTCTTCGTCTTCTTCGTCTTCTTCTTGTGATTGAAGAGCAGATCAAAAATGGTGGAAATGGCCAACTAAATTAATCAGCCAAATATGCAAACTGAATGACGGAACCTTATCTAATTATCTTTTACAGTGTGAAGTTACCATTTTGCCCACACTAATCTACGCGACCTTCTGGGGCAATTAATTAGAAGGGTAAATTTATTTTTTGGTCCTTCTATTTTTGTGTTTTTTCAATTTGATCCATCCTTTAAAATATTTCAATTTAAAAAATATTGTTATATATTTATATTTTTTATTTTTTACAAAAAATAAAAAAATAAATTAATTAAATAACATATTTGTTTAGAATATAGTGATTCAATTAATTATAATTTTTTAATAAATATTTTGAGATTTATTTATTTATTTATTAATGGCTTCAAAGTCCATTGCTTATTCAAAAAAAGTTACTTTTTTTAATTAATCCAATTTTGAGCACTTTTATTTATTAAGTTTAAAGAAATACATTTTTTATTACAAGTTATATTAAATACTTAATTTAAATATTATGTGATGATAGTCTTGAAAAAAATACTAAAAAAAATTATATTTAGTCTAATTATAAAAAGAAAAAAGATTAAAAATATATATATATATATATATATTTAATAAAAATGTGATGTCATATTAATATGGCACAGATGGAGTGAGACATATAGTCTATGTGCTCCTAGCTCACACTCTTGTCAAATCTCTCTATACGTAACGAAAGCTTTAGCATGAGTATCACTTGCTCGACCTCCCGTGGAATTTGGAGGTTGGTTTCGAGGCTAAACAAAGAGTTTAGTACTTTTAATCAATATTTCATCCGAGCTGCTCTGCCAACCTCTCTCCCTTTCAAAGTGTGAACTTAACTAAATAAGAAGTTCGATGGAATCAATATTGTAATTAAGCAATTGTTTCTTTTGAATATCCGTTGCCAATTTCCAATCAACAACGGGGAGATCTACTGGACATACACGAACACATACTTCACAAGCAATGCATTTATCAAATTCGAAATGGATTCAACCGCGGAAAATGCGATTAATTTTTCGTAAGAATATTGTTACCGGCAAACGATATGCATGGAATAAAATAATCATGAACATGGAATAAAGATCATGAACATGGAATAAAGTACTCATGAAGCCCTGACCAATGCCAGACCATTCAATCGGTAGGAGCGACGGGCGGTGTGTACAAAGGATAGGGACGTAGTCAACGCAAGCTAATGACTCACGCTTACTAGGAATTCCCCATTGAAGATCAACAATTGCAATGATCTATCCCCATTACAATAAAATTTCAAAGATCACTCGAGCCTGTCGGCAAAGGCTATAGACTCGTTGAATACATCTAAGGGCATTAGAGATCTGTTATTACCTCAAACTTCCTTGGCCTAAGCGGCCATAGTCCCTCTAAGAAGCTGGCCGCGGAGGGATTCCTCCACATAGCTAGTTATGAGGTCTCATTTGCAATGCAATATTATTTCAACAAAATGCATCAGAATTCACTTCACAAGCACAAAAGCAATGCAGGTGGGCAGTAAAGACACAGAAGCTATGAAAATGGCATGGTTATTTGAGTTCATATATGATTGAACAAGGCAAGTATTTGTTTACCAGTTCATAACTAAATTTAAAAATTGAATGACAGCCCCCAGAAAGAAAAGATTAGGGATGTTAATAGTAGTTAAGAACCACTTACCTGTGTAATAAGTAGTTAATCTCTACTCAAGCAATCTTCAAGGTCGAGATCTACGCCCACCCGATTCTTAATATTCGCGGTGGCGTCGAGAGGCATCTTGCATTTCTTCTGCAACTCTTTGAATCTGCAAACATCAAAAGAATGCTTCTTGAACAACTTCCTTTGCCTTGACAGGAAAAGCCTCTTCAACAGATCCTGGTAAGTGGGATCTCTTGAAGTGAACAGGAAATAAGCATAGCCCATCACCAATCCAGTTGTTGTGGTGAAAAATGCAATTGGTTCCATTACATCCCATGAGAATTCCCAGAATGTCAGCCTGAAGAACAGTCCAACTTGCACAATGGCTAACCCGAGCCCCGTCCACAGGATTCGTCGCACCTGCTTATGTGCCAATACATCAATGTCTTCCTTCTTTTCTTGCAGCTGCTTTAGCTCGCTCCTTGTTGGGTCGTCTTCGGGCATCAAAGCGATCGGAATTGCTCGTCGGACGAGATCCACCACCTGAAAAAGAATGACATTAGTAACATTAAGTTCATGTGCTTGTAAGTAAACACATAATCTTCTGCTTCCACTTCTGTCCACGAGCATCTAGTGTGTGCAAGGACCCAAGCCCACCGCTAGCAGATATTGTCCTTCTTGGACTTTCCCTATCGGGCTTCCCCTATAGGTTTTTAAAAAGCTATCCGCTAGGGAGAGGTTTCCACACCTTTATAAAGAATGTTTAGTTGTCCTCCCCAACAGATGTGGGATCTCACAATGCAAAAAGAATCAGGATTGAGCGAAAACAACACACAATTATGAAACGCTAAGCAAGAATCAAGGATATGACACAATTATGAAACGCTAAGCAAGAATCAAGGATATGACACAATTATGAAACGCTAAGCAAGAATCAAGGATATGACCGTACTGAGCAACAACAAGAATCAAGGATGAAATGCCAGATATAGCTACATTCAACTATCAGTTTACATCACTCTATCTCGTAAGAACAAAGACAGAGATACTATGATCATGTTCTTGGGCGAAGGATAGAAGCACGCTCATGAATAATTAAGCCATTGGACACACATATAGTTCTCACATTGGTGACAAACAAGACATGATCTAGAATCTCTCTGAACAAAGAAAATGTACGCTACCTCGTCACAACTGCTAATCAAGTTTCTCAGCATCAAAACAAATCATATCTTAAATCATGTTTGTGAAAAGAACAAATTTCATATCCTCACATCTTGTAAGAACTAGACTATACTATAACTACAAAAACTTCCATCCCCACCAGAGTAATCTTAGTCAGTTCTACCTTTTTAATGTTTTTGTGCAATTTGGCCTTGTGTTCTTACAAGATTTGTCCTGAATTCAAAAGAAGAAAGGTATTTAAAACTTAAAATGTTCCCTACTTTGTCGCCAATCTGTTTCTAAAATTGAAATCCTATACATATAAAGAAAGTTAATCTTGTTCGTGGAAATTTCCTCCTACCTCGTGCAATCTCTGACACTAAATGAACCAAAAATTGAATGAGAATGAACTATGAAGAACAGATGCCATGCCAGGATCACACAATTATGCAATTCATTAACTCACAATTTCACCAACCTTGTCAGGATGAAGATAGACCTTGTCGCGGAAGAGAAGAACCACGCCAGCCTCATCGAGGACTCGAGCAAAAGCAGCAGCTTCGTCATTGGACCTAGCCATGCCCATGCTTTTACAAGCTTCGAGAAGCTCCGAATATCCAATGGCCTCCTTCCCCTCAGTCCCTAATTTCATCTTCAGCGCCTCGACATTGACCAATCTCATCAACCTTTTGGCCTCCGCAGACGATACCGTTTCTCCGCCAATTCCAGAGTCACCACTCACACTTTTGTCCCCTGCAGAATTCTCCGAATCTCCAGATGACGAAAACGAAACCACTCTGGTATAAAACCAGGCCGACGAACGTACCGTCGTCGATGGAATTAAAGAAATTCCTCCAAGACCAAAAGTAGCATTAGAAGGTACAGGAGAAAACACGCCGGGAGCTCCATTCATCAACAATCTCCGACTGGATAAACAAGCACAAGAACACCATCTCCTCCACATCATGCCGTCTTCCAGAGAACAAAAGAAACCGCTATGATCCTCTTCGATCCATCATTTCGTAATCTTCCACAACTTCCGGTGAAAAAGACAGCAAAAAAAAAATCGGTTTGAAAGATTGAATGTAATCAAGAAAGCAACCTGAGATTGGAGAGTGTTTATACGTTTGGTTTGGGGGATGGATTTTGAGGCCCCGAGTGTGACGGAAGAGGCAAGGCAGTGGCGTGGAAGGGCTCGGTCGACGGCCCTTCGCGGCTCTTTCGTTTTGTATGTGTTTGGACCGCGTAAGACGCTGCCGCTGCTTCCAAATATGGAGAATTTAAAATATTATTTTATTCTTTTAATTTCATTCCATTTAATTTTACTTCCTAAACTTTCTTTTATTTATAAATCTTTAAATTAATATTTATCACAGTTTTTTTATTTATTTAATAAAGATTATATATTTTAAAAATATGTTTTTGGTTTAGGGTTTTTTTAAGATTATATATTTTAAAAATATGTTTTAAAAAGATCACGCCCTGGCAAACATACATATATATATAAATTATCTTAATATAATTTAATAATATGTTTTTGGTAAGTCAACTCTAAATTTTTATTTAACAAATCTAAAATCCGAACAATATTTCAAAAAGTTAATCCAACTCAACTCAAATCTTATAATTCGTGTTGGATCCGTTTAACGTATACTCATGTAACTATTGAGGAGGTAAAAGATAAGTTTTGAATCCGTTTAACGTATACTCATGTAACTATGAGGAGGTAAAAGATAAGTTTTGAGCTCACGTAGAAAGTATATGACTAAATTTATTTATTTTTTTGTTTAATTTAAGTTTAAATACCATTTTAGTAGTTATATATATATATATATATATATATATATATATATATATATATATATATATANTAAAAAGATCTAATTTAATTTAATTTGTAATTCAATAATTATAGGGTAGGAATTGGATCATCAATAATTATATTTTATCCAATAAATTATGTTTAAATTGATATTTATTTGAATCAGTAATCCATTTTCTATTTTATTTTATTTTAATTATTGAAGAATAATTCAACTATATGATTGACCAATAAGTGAAAGGTTGGAGTCACTAAATTGAATAAAAAAAAACAATAATTTATATTCCTAAATTTCAAAGTACCAAATTCATGCACATTAAATTGGCGTTACCTAATACGTTACTGTCTTGCCGACGAGACAAAGCTAAGGGCGGTTGTACTTGTACACGGAGCAGCAATAACTGACAAACGTGGGTAACGATTTAGTACACAACCCAATTGCAACACGTGGGTGGTTGCCCAGTTAAAGACTCATTTCTCAATTGGATAGGCATTACTCTCTTCATCAAAGGAAATTATTTATTTTCTCATATTATGAAGCTGTAGATACCAACCGAACCCGAGATTTGACATTTAACCTTTTGACCGAGAGTTCTAGAGATAATCTGAAGTAAGTTATAGCTCGATGATAACCGATTTAAAATCTAATACACTAGCTGCAGATCCGAAGATCCAAATAGAACATTTCGAAGTTCGTATTAATAACAAGTATGATGCTTAGTCTGTATTAATAAACATAATTTTAGGTATCTATGTCGATTACTTATGTTTTACAGTGCAGAAGCAGAGTTCTACAACCAAATTAACTACATCTTTTACATTTTATATTGTGGGCAACTAAATAGCGTATTACAAAGACAAATAAGGAAGGAATCAAGCAAAATGGACCTGTCATTTGCTGTGCCTTGCTTTTTTGAGAGTTTTAATCATTCCTCTGGCGATCTTCCAAAACCAGAATATGTTCATAATAGCCAGCATAGGAGGCACCGCCAGCAAGGTGTAGAAGCCCAAAGGATACACACTCTTCACCTGAAACATGTGGAACAGAAAATTCTTCAACCTCTGACGGGCTTCTAAGCTATCGAGTATGAAATGTTAGATGAACACGACTCTCCACAATGATATAATATTGTCCACTTTGAGTATAAGCTCTCATGGTTTTGCTTTAAGCTTCCCCAAAAGGCCTCGTACCAATGGAATGGAGAGAGTATTCTTTGATCATAAACCCATGACCATTCCCTAAATTAGTCAATGTGACACTTATCATCCACCAACATCAAACACTTTAACCATTTTCAGACCAAAAGTAATTTAAAACTCTCCCAAGTGCTATTTAGTCTTTTTACAACTTTTAGATATTTGTTTAATTATCTAATCAAACACTGGTTTTTTAAAAAATGAAATAAAATCACTCCAAATTCATCCAATCCACCCCATACTCGGATGGCGGAGGAGTTATCTAGGCTAGCCAATATGTGCCACCTACCGACACCTTATAAAAGTAACAACTTTTTCTTCTTAGAAATCCAATTCGAACCACCTTTCCCAGCTACCCACTTCAACCAAATATAGTAAGAAATTATGATCAGGAATCCAACTCAAACCACCAATTATCTGACACGAAAGTGTCAGCAATCAAAGCAATGAAGAAAAGTTTAGGGGAATTTCATCCACCATGTTTAAAAGGAACCATTTGAAATTAGTTTAAAGGTTATTGGACCTAAAAAGTTTTCAAACTAGGAGGCTCTAGCAGAAAGGCTAGTGGCATTGCATTTCAGCAATAGATCATTTCTTTACTTTCTACTTTTCTCTCCGTTTCATAGTCTCACACAGATTATAGACACCGCCAAGTCAGCATCAACTTGCAACAGGTTTTACCTTTTTCCCTTCGATGACAAACAGCTAAGAAATATTTCATTGTCAGAATGAAGTGCCTTCGTGTCAGTTTGAACATACATCTCTATCATGGATCGTATAATTCAAGCATGGAACTAGACTTGCAAATCTATCATTTCTAGCATCGTACTTCAAGGAAAATGAGCTTGAACAGTTCACTAAGAATATAATTCTCCATAAGCAAATGATTCAAGGCTCAGTTTGCAACGAGAGATGTTAATTACTCACCTCATCAAAATGTTTAAACATGTGGCCGAAAAAATATATAAATAAGACAATCCTGGCAACCTGAAGAAACAAAACTTATCAGTCTTGAACAAAAAATAGACTGAAATTTAAGATGCCAACGAACTCACAGGTATGTTTGGAAGTGGTTTTGAAATGGATGAAATCACTTTTACAAGTTAAAAATCATTCTCAAACATGCAATAACAATTCAACAATTTTGCATTTAAAAGTTAAAACCTAAAACTAAAATGATGATGTGAAAATCATTTTTAATAAATCATTTATAAACTTTTAAAGATGTTATTTAATTCAATTGCATGAACGCACTCAAATACATTAATTTCTATTGAACAGGGAATCTTGTTATACACTAAAATGAAACCAGATCTCAAGTTATGGACGTTACCAACCACCCAAAAAACAGCGCAATTCCATTAATGACGTAGAGATTTGAGTTCTTCTGGCCAGCATTGTCCAAGTACCTGATGAAGTAAATGAAAGCAACGAGCCAATAGTTCAAAACTAAATACGTTCTTTTTCTGATCTAGAAAACAGAGTAATGAATTCTATATTTTGGGCATGTTTGAAAGTGACTTTAAAATGGCCAAAACCATTTTTGCCATGTCAAAAATATTTTAAAAGAGCATGAAAAAAGTGATTTTGGTAATTTGGACATAACTCCCAAACCAGCCCTAAGAAACATGAAACAGGAAATCATAATTGATGAACTTTACCATCTAAGATTTACGAACGGAGTGGTGATCTCTGTGAAAAGAACCATTAGTATGTAAACCTGTCCTTGACCACTTAGGAGGGATTGAATGATTGAGAACAGCGACAGTCCATGATGCAGAACCTATTGAAGTCATTAAAATTAGGAAAGTCAGTTACCAGCTTTCACTCAGTATTTAAGCACACAAGTCTACTGTCTTCAAAGTTCAGTTTTCTTTATTCAAGTCTACTGTCCTGGCCAGCCTATATATTAAATCCTAAGTGGCCACCATGAACTCATTCCTTCTTATTTCCCCGAAGCTCATATGACCACTAGGTCAACCCATGATAGTTCTATTTTCCAGTACTTTCTTACCAAGTAAAAAATAATCCATAAATTATCACATGCTCTTTCATAGTAGTTTTTCACAATCCATGGGTATGCTCTCATGCTCCCCTCTCGTTGCACTAATTCACCATATGGACAAAAATAACTTCCTTTCTTACGACACATCAATTTCTGACCAATCCACTCTTGCATCTTGCTACACTTAAACACACTCATAACTTAATCACTCCAAATACCCACAATATGTAGTTTATCTCACGTTGCTCCCTCAAGTCACTGCGCAACAAACTTTTCTACCCGCCATTTGGGTAATTGGGTATCTAGATATATAAACAAATACTGCATACACTCAACCTTTCTACTACTTTTTTTTCAAATCAATCTCCCTCCACAATATATGCACTAAATTAGTCTCGACTCTTTACTTATATGTTGCATTTCATCAATAACATTATAAATTTTTAGAAAATGAAAATTAAAACTGATACTGAGAAAACAATTTTTTGTCTCTTCTACAAATCTTATTATAGTTCTTATAGGGGGAGATGAATGAGTTTTATTTCTACCATACAAAAATGAAAAACAAAAGCAGTTATTCAGCTTCCTTCTGTATTTCCACTATAAAATGATATAGTAAAAAGTGAAACATAAAGCACAACTAAATATGAGATATCAAATGAATGTAATGTATTGCAATTATGTGGTAAAAAAAAATAACCTTTCTCCATACTCACATACTCTAGACCACCTAAAGCCGGGAAGAACCAAAGGACCATTGCTAAATCTGATAGAAAATAGCCAATAGAGAACTGTAGAAAGCAAAAGGAAATAGAAAAAAAATGAGATTAATGACTTAAATCATTCAACCACAGGCAAGAAAGAATCTAACTGCTCTTTTTTAATGGAGAAAGTGTAAAACGTTACACAAGTTAAAAAATTACTTCACATGTAACTAATCACTTGCAGCCACTAAGCACCTCGTGGAAGAGAAAGTGACGATAATGAAAAAAGATCTAAGAACACACAAAAAAAAAAAAAAAAAAAAAAAAAAAAAAAAAAAAAAAAAAAAAAAAAAAAAANAATTGAATACACGACCAGAAATGACAAACAATCAGAAGGTAAAGGGCCCAAATGACATTTATGTCATTACAGCCCATCACTCAGTTTAGTGCAAGAGCATTTGAAATTTCATGTCTACAAGAAAATTAATGTTTTCTGAATTGTCCAGTTTTTTAATTATACTAAATCAATATAGGACATTAATAAAATGCAACGATGCTTATATTATATTACATTAAGGCAGGGTAAAGTGCTTGATCATGTAGAAGCTCATGCTATTTCTTGTCCAGCTTTCTAAAACTCTAAATTGCAACTCCCTTGTGTACATGTCTCGAGTACAATATGTGTTGCATACACAATATACTCTTCAATCAAAGAACAAAATGACAATAAAAATTAATGCAAGAGGCACTAGTTGTGAACAATACTCACATTGAAACAGTGTCCAACCATAAACTTCTATATCAAATAAATTCAACTCATACTCATAACCCTTGCATCATGCATTTAGTGGTCACGAGCAAACTGAATAATATAATAGGCAAATAGTTTGTAAAAACAAAATTATACTCATATATACAAATAGACATATACATATAAGACATGAACTTTACACAAAATAATCATAACATTTTGTAGCAGAGCCAACTCAGAAAATAGGTTACGGGCAAGATTATTGTAATGACAGCAAACAAAAGAAAGCAAGTTGAGAAAAAATTAGAACCAAATATTACACAAGGAGAAGACTTGACCTTTCTGCTCATCAACTTACCCCCAATGTCATATCAGATAAAGAGGACGTTCTTCTTATAAGAAGTTCATTACTGGAACCTGGATTGAAAGTACTTGACAACAGTACAAGATAAAGAGAAGAAGATGCTGCAACTAGGGCGTGGAAAGTTGAAAAGCCCCTATAATAGAATAACAATTCATCATTTTACATTCGCATAGTAAATGTACAACTAAGAAATAAGCTAATTACTAAATGAAATAAAAAATCACGAGAATTTTACCTATTGTTCCATTCAACCTTCCCAAAATCGCTTAACTTGCCATATGCTTTGAAACTTTGGAGGCTAAGGATGCCTGTTAACGTGTAAACCTTCAAAAAAGAAACCAATTTAAACTTGACTAGAAAAAAGCATAAATTTTCCAGTAACAGAGAAGTTCCTGAACATGCGTTCTTCTTTTCAATCATGCGCAATCGCACAACAACAAAAATACTGCAATTAAGGGTCTATTTTGTAATGCTTTCATTTCCTAGTTCTACTATCTCGCTTGATAATCATTTCTTATTTAGTTCCGTGTTTAGTCTGAAGAACGAAAAGAAATAATACCAAAAAAATATGTTTGACAACCACTCTCGTTTAAGCCTTTCTGTTACAAATCACTCTTGTTTCTTCCTATCTAGTTTTCGATCCAATAAAAGAATTGAAGTTTTGCTTGAAAACTATTTAAATGAGCAACAGACAAAAAAAAAATCATCTGTTCTTTATTATTTTTAATACTGCATAAGCACCTAACGAACATAGGTAATAAAAAGAGTAATTTCATTAATATTTGAAAGTTCGACACTAGTAAACGAGAAGTAAACGTTTAAGAACATTTATACAACTTCACGCATATCAAAAGAAGCTAGATGCACCACATACGAGAGCAGCACGTCTTTATTCACATATGCACTCAAGACGCTCCCACTAATAAACCTCTATCAATATACGTGTGCAGTGACGAGACAACAACAAATCAATGGAGATTGGTAATTGAATCAATTAACAGCTTCTAAAAGAACCAGTTGAAATTAGGTCAAGGAAACTGTTCCTCAGTCTAGCAAGAAGCCTCGACAGTGAAATCTAACTAGATGTAATGGATTGCCTTTTTTTTTTTTTTTTCCGAGAGAGGAGGAAATCATGGATAGCCTAGTCGGTTGCTCTACTTTAAACAAACAATAACAATATGATTCGCGACTCGTTCAAATATGCACACTTACAATCTTGCAGAAAACAATGCCAGAAAAGACCGAAGCCAGCCATTGAAGTCCCTTACTCGGATCGGAAGCGTCGGTGACTGAGAAAGTCATGTACGCAAGAGAAAGAGGCAGATGCACAATTGCTGCAAACTGCACAAAAGATAACCGAATCAGTATTGAATAGTCCACTCAATGGAGTAAAAGCGAACAAGTATAAAGCCCTAACTTCACGTGCAGAACGAGCTAACACCATCAAGTAGGTATCAAAATTATTTTCTTCCGGCAGATGATGGATATGGACATACTTTTTCGGAAAAGACAGCGTAGGCTTAGAAAGCCACCAGCACTAGCGGGCCATCACCATCAAAGTACATTGCCTGGATACACTGGATGAAATTATGCGAGAAAAAAGTAGCAACAGCAGCCGGAAGTAGTAGGAAAAAGCGTCGTCCAAGTTCATATACAGACGCTGCCGGAAGCTCGCGGCAGCCGGTGAAAAGCGAAAAACGTGAAGTCGAAGAGAAGTAAAGACTAGAAAACGATAAATTATGATCGTATAAAACAACAAGTGGACGGTTAACGAAGAAGAGCTTTGAGATTTGACTGGACTGATCGAGAATCTCTCGAGTGGAAATCGGAATTTTGGAAGACCGACAAGAAATCGGAGATACACGGCGGCATTGCGACGGAGTGACGTTCTTGTGTAAGTTTGGACGCCTAATAGGCCTTAAAAATGGTTACATTTAAGTAAATTATTACTTTCTTCTTACCAAAAAAACCAAAAATTAAAATTAAATTAAAATAAAATAATATATATATATATATATATAAATTATTGGTCTATCAAAATGTCATTCTTTTAAATTTAATTTTTATGAATATTCTAATTAATTAGTATTGCAAAGAGTAATTTTAAAATATTTATTTAAAAAAAATAATAATATTACAACTTTTGAAATAATAAATATAATTTTAAAAACGAGATATAATTTAATAGTATTTTTTATAATTTAACAAAAAAAATTACATTTTCGAGTATGAATCTCCATTAAAGTTTATGCCGGATAAATATTTTGATTTTAAAAAATATTGAATAGATCTAACTATTTAATAAATAGTGTTAAATAATGTATAAAAAAAATTATTTATTGATTTTTTTAATGGTAAGACCTATAAAAATTTAAATTGAAAATATGCTTTTTCCAAAATAAAATTATATTTATTTGATATAAAATTAAAATTTTACAAATTTAATTTATAAATGGTTTTTATATTTGTCTATATTAATACAATTTTTAATAATTTTTCATTGCTAAACTATATCATTTAATCCTTTTAACTTTTAAACTAATAAAGAAGTAGTGAATATTAAATTATTAATTTCGTTTTTCGAAAATAAATATTAACTTTATAGTATTTAATATTCATTTTTAGTCCTATAAAACTCCAACAAATCGACAATAGGAGGGTCAATTACTCGCCACGTGTACGAGATATTAGGATGAGATAAGGCCAACCTTTTGTGTTCGAGTGGAGTTATTATCTCTCATTGGCTCGGATCTAGGTTTCAGGTGATCAAAAAGATTTTTCGTTTTTTTTTTTCATTTTTCAAAAGAAATATACAAATAGACGTAATTTTTTATTTTTGAAATAAAACGCGTAGATATATATATATTTTTAAAAGAGTGTTATTAGTCAATTTTTCAATATTATCATTCACATTTTACAAATGTTTTAAAATCATTTTTAAATTTGAAATTAATTAAAATTATGAACAAAGGATAATTAAGACACTTGTCTCCGTTAAATCTAAAATGGCATAATTCAAACACGTGGACTTCTCATTTAATATTATAATAACTTTTTTATTTTAAAAATAATTTTAAAATATTTATAAAATATCTTTTTAATGTTTAATAACTACGCGTAACTCGTGTTAATGGTGACTCAAATTCTAGTTGGCTAACTTACTCGACGAGTGAGAGTGAGTGTCGCACAATCACTTTGCAAATCTAAAAATATTGTAGTTTTTAATAATTTTTTCAATAAATTTCATTTTAAAACTATTTTTTAAGTAAAAGGGTTAAGGGCCGTTGGTATTTAGTGTATTTTTAAAATATTTACCAAAATCAAAACCAACGTTATTGTTTTAAAAAAGAATAAAAATATTTTAAAAATTAATATTAAAATATATATATATATATATATATATATATATATATATATATATATAATTTATCATCATTTTAATTTAAAATGATGATTAATAAATTCGAATTTGAGAAAGGCAACCGCCTAAAAGTAAAATATTATTAAATGCACATGATGTGTCGTTTGTTTTAATATTTAAAAGGTTAAATTAATAAAAATATTTTAAAACTTTATATTTATCTAAAAAAGAATATTCCATTAAAAAATTTTAATAATATTTTAAACTAAAAAAAAAAGTCATCCGGTAATTTCCGCTAATATTAATTTTCAAAAATATCCTTCAACTTCTAAAAATATTTTTACTTTTTAAAAGATAATTTAGTTCAGACCTTCTAATTTAAAAAAATAAAAATAAAAAATATTTTTACTTTATAATTATATTTAAAAAAATACCTATAAATATATATTTTTAGAAGTTTAGGTGTATTTTTTTAAAGGAAATAATAATTATTTTCGTTCTTAATTTTGATTTTTTTTAAAAATATATAAAATTATATATAAAAAGAAAAAACAATAATAAGGAATTAGTAGACTAAGGAAGAATGACAAAAACATGGGAGCGGTGAAGAGGTCCGAAAAACAAAAAGAAAGAGAGATAAAATCGGGTCTCACAGTTTTATGACCTTCTCCTTCCGTTAGGTTTCATTATCCGAACCTCACACTTCGCCATTACTCTTTTCTTCTCAACTTCCTTGAAACCAGAGATTTTCTTGTGGATCTTCTTCATCAGGTATCTCTCTCTCTCTCTCTCTCTCTCTCTCTTTTTGTTTTTGCCATTTCATCCTCATTTTGTTATCTATCGCATGAATCTTATCGTTTTTCTGCGATCAAGGTTGAACTCTGGTATTTGGATTTGTTTTCGTTTCATCGTCTCTTGCTTGTAGTCACTTTCGATTTGTCTCTCGCTCTTTGTTTTAATGTGTTCGTGAAGCTCTGCTCTGCTGATTGATTGTTTTTCATTACTGATGTGCTAATTGATTTTTTTTTTTTTTTTTTACCGTTATTTTGTATTTTGTCTGTTTCGTGTACTGATCTCGGATTTAGTGAGCTGGATCATGTTTGGTATTCCAGACGTTTAATTGGAGCTATTTGTTCATTGATTACATTAATTAATAGACCTGTGCTGGTTTTGACCGACGCCGGAGGATTCAAGAAGTGCTCCACTGAGTGTGTAATTAATTGATTTTCTTCATCCTTATATTCCCGTTCACATTCTTCCACACTAGGTCTTCTTATTTATGGAGTATTTTAATACGGATGAGCCGAGCCAATTTAATTTTATTGCTAAATCTGGCATTTAACTCGGAGAAAAGAGGAAAAATAGAATAGCTATCTCAGTTTCCAATGAAAGAAATGGCGGACATAGATCGTGCTTCCATTATCAAGCTTTTTGCAGGATGTTTTTTTTTTTTTTTTTTTTTTTTTTTTTTTTTTTTTTTTTTTTTTNTCTTGCTATGTAGATTTCTACATGTAAAATTTCTGTCACGGAAGTTTAAAATTATCATTTTCTTGAGTACACGGGTGGATTTGTATTGGACTCCTGTCTTCTGATAAAATGGCACGCTCTTCAAGCTTTAGAGAGTTTATTGTACAATTTTAAGCGTCTGTTTCTACAGGTAAAGATGCAAGGTGCTGTGCGATCATTTCTATCACACGGAAACGTTGTGAAAACTGCTGTTCTGCAACAAATTCGTCTAGCAAACCCCCAGATGAGGCCTGCAATGTTTTCATGCTTTACGACATCAGCTAATTCTGCAAACATTGAAGAACATGGCTTTGAAAGCACTACTATTGATGACATCTTGAAAGCAAAAGGCAAAAGTGCTGACGGATCATGGCTATGGTGCACCACAGATGACACAGTTTATGATGCCGTCCAGTCGGTATGCATCTCTGCACTGTTTGAAAGTTCTCATAATCTTTATAATTGTTTACTTCTGCTGCTATTTCTACTTACGCACTCCCTCTTTTTGAATAAAAAAGATGACTCAGCACAATGTTGGAGCCTTGGTGGTTGTTAAGCCTGCGGAGCAAAATTCAATTGCTGGTATTATAACAGAAAGAGGTACGTGATATGATTTGCTTTATAAATGCAGATATTTCTCTGAATAAATTGGTTCAACTACAAAATTATGGTCCTATCCAATTATGAATGAAGAGATTCATTTACACTGTAGTTTGGGGAAAATAACAAATGCATGTACCCTTGATAACCACTTTTCTTTTTTGAATGCCAATATTTGTGGTTGAGAATTTGAACCTTTAACATTTTGGTCGAAGAATATGCCTTAACTAGTTGAGTTATGCCTAGGTTGGCTACTTTGAAAATTTTTGAAGTTCCCAATATTTTGCAATTGGCTAATTGTGCCAAATATTGGACTTCAAACTCGGCAAGTTCAAACTGCTGATCAGTTTCGTTTTGCGTTGCTACTCTTTTCAAGAAAACTATCTAATGTTTTCTTGGAGGTGGAGAGTAAATTTGCATTATTTCTGCAGTTTTGGAGTACCCAAAATGGTTTCTGCTGAAGATTGTGCCGTGTAGACTAGAACCTGTAATTTAAGATTAGTGGCTTTACCTCTTAATTTTTGGATGACTGCCACAACGTAAGAATCGGTTTTGCACCATTGTATGAATGAGAAAGAATTTGCAAAAGTATTTTGAACTTATATCTAGTGATTATTCAAGGTATTATAGATTTGAATCCACATCTAACCGTAATTAAAAGGTCACCATGTTGTGGCATCTTCATTTAATAATTTTTCATTTATTTGTCATTTTTCCCCTTGCCTACAATTAGTTTTCCTTGTACTATAACAATAGGGTGTTATTTCTAAGCTCTAGGTCCCATAAAGCATCTTCTCATCTTTTGGAATGCAATATCTCAACTTCAGCTTTCTTTTCGTACGTTTGTAGATTATCTGAGAAAGATTATAGTGCAAGGCAGGTCTTCCAAGTCTACCAAAGTTGGGGATATCATGACTGAGGAGGTATAGTTCTGTCACCTTTTATGTTATGTCAACCAGTCTGGTTTCTTCTTTGCCTCCTGTTTAAAAGATAATCGTTCTTTCTAGAGTTGCAATATTACCATTGACTCATCACCATTGACTCTTCATAAATGACCTAAAATGATCTGACATGATTAGGATGTTTGCTTAGATTAAGTTTGAAAGAACAACATTGAGTTGCATTGATTTTTTCAACCTTCTATCAATTTTTCTATTCGAAAGGTAGTTTTGAAACATTTATGAAAGATTAAGGTTAATGGTAATATTGCAAAATTTTGAAAGGAGTATTTTTTAAACCCGGGACAAAGTTTAAGGGTATTTAGTTTCATCACTACGATGACCATCCATGGATTCACCTATTTAGATTTAAGATAGAAAGAATGACACTAAGTCACTTAGATTTTTTATTCAACGTTTCAACAAATTTTTTACTCTAATGGTAGATTTGAAACATTTACAAAAGTTTAAGGTAGTTTCACAACGTTTGTTCGTTTAAGGTAGTTTCACAACGTTTGAAAGAACAGGGGTACAAGTGACAGTTCATGGGTTGTTTTTATAAGTTAGTTTTTGTTTCATAGAAAAATCAACTACCTTTATTTGCATAGGTATATTGGATGTACTTTTATTTATTTATTATTATTATTATTATTTTTTATGAATAAACAAATCACTTGATGTTGCTTTAATTTGCACACGGGCCTCAATTATTTGTTTAATCTACCCTCCATCTACATAATAGCCACACAAAATATTGGAACTTCGAACAGCAATGACAAATTCCTTTAATTTGTGTTTGCAGAACAAACTTATCACTGTGACACCCGACACCAAGGTTTTGCGAGCCATGCAACTTATGACTGGTATCACAATACATTGTATTGCTAGATTTGCTCCATTTTTGTCTACTTTCTTTATAACCCGGAGAAAACTGTGTGCATGGTGGACAGATAACCGAATTAGGCACATACCCGTCATCGACGACAAGGGTATGAAAGGCATGGTGTCGATCGGAGACGTGGTTCGGGCTGTGGTTAGCGAGCACCGAGAGGAGCTAAACCGCCTGAACGCTTTTATTCAGGGAGGTTATTGAGTTGCTGCTATTGACATTGCTTGCTTGCTTGCTGCTGGTATGATGTTTGGAAAAAACCAGAACGGTTCAGCTCTTGTAAATATAGCCTGGTACGTGCACTCTCATGTTGTTTGGTTTGTGCTCAATGATTCTGGTACAATAATCAGTGTCTGGACCTATTATGTAATAATTGACGCCAACTTTGCTTTCCTAATTTCCTCCCTAAGCTACATTTCTTTTTTATGGAGATGACAAAATTCTCCCGACGTGGCGACTCACCCTGAATGAAGCAATCAATTTCTGCTTCGGACAGGTTCGAGGATTTTATTATTATTATAATTTGACTTCGGGATTTTCTACCTTCACATTTTTATGAATAATTACATAACTTTCTTATCTTTAATTTATTTAATGAAAGTGCTGGATATTTAAGAAACTAATAATTTAAACGGAGTAATAAAGATATTAATTTCCGTTGACTTTTATTCCAGTTTAGGCCATTTATAAATTATAATAAGTTTCGATGAACTATTAAGACAATCATAGGTTCAGGCTTCTCGTTGATTTTTCCAGTCTGTTGGATGGATAGATTTTACATATATAGATATATATATATATATATAGAGATGTATTTTGGTGGTGGATTTAGAAGTTAGATTTTAATTCAAACCATTGTTTCAAAATGCAATTTAATAAGATATTAATACAAGTAGCTGTAAACTAAATATTAAATTCAGTATCAACTATTATTTAAACTTAAGAACATGTTTTATGCTATAAATTTTGTATAATTATTATTTTACAATTATATATAATTTGTGATATATTATATTATACATGTTTTAAGTTCATAAAAGTAAATTAAATTTATAACATAAAATATTGTATTTATTAAAGAAAATATTTTTTTTACTATAACTTCCTTTTAAAATTTAGTTACTCAAAACCTGGTCTTATATTTTTTACCATTTGAATCACAAAATCTAAAAACAAATGTCCATATTCAGAATTAAAAACAAAATCAAATCCTTAATTCCTTCAACTAACTTCTTTACTGTCAAGTAAAATTTGATAAAGTAACAATAATCCTTAATTCCTTCAACGAACAGTAAAATTTGATAAGGTAACAATAACCATGATTATTTGCTAATCTAACCTGACATCACTAACCATGATTATTTCTTACCAAACAAGGGAAGAGTGAACATTTAATTTAGAAATGAAAATATAACCATTATTATCTAATAGGCTAATGTAATAGTCTTTAAGTCGAAAAAATCGTATGGATAGACTGTATAGTCTTTCTAGGAGAGTTTGTGTGTGTAATCGTCTTTAAGTCGAAAAAATCCTCTCTATAGACTGTATAGTCTTTCATGGAGAGTTTTAGTGTGTAATCTTCTTAAAGTCGAAAAAATGGTATGTTTAGACTATTTAGTCTTTCAGGGAGAGTTAGTGTAATGTTCTTTAAGTCGAAAAAATCCTATGATTTGACTTAAAAGGCCCATATTTCTTTGGGTATGCTGATTAGGGTGAGGCTAAATAAATCATATATCCAATTGTGAAATTCACTCTCTAATGAAAGAATAAATAGCGAAATTGTTGAAATCTCACCTGACATCACCCTTGAAGCTTTCTGATGTTCTTTGACCTATCCTTTTAGGCGACCCCATATTTAAGATCCTTCAATGGTTCTCCTCTGCAAAAAAAACTAATAAAAATAGAATTTTGAGAATTAGGAGTACAAAATTATAGGCATCATATTACTACTGCTTTGATAATTCGTACAAATCATCACGAATAATGCGTTCAATGTTCCAATTGGGTTGCTCGCCACTGGACAACTTGGATATATGCAAAATACTGTTATGGTGATGGCGTAAAGTACTTCGATGGCCAATGCTGATATATGTTATTCCAGCATCAGCAATTTGCTTGTATAAACGTGCCTGAAGAAGCAGGAACAAGAGAAAAGTTGTACTACAAAACATTCCTTGCGAACAAAAGTTAAGAACAATTCACCGACACGAGTTGAATAAACAAAGTATTCAACTCGTGTTACATGAAAATAGATACGAGCAATATGCAAGACAGGCGTTATTGGACGAATGCACGATAACAAAGCATGCAAATCAAGTTATGGACCGAAGAAAATATTCGGTAAAGATGGTAAGACTGATATTTAAAGCATGGAAAACTATGAGTTAATAGTAGATATAAAGAGACAGAGAGGATAAGCTGGCTGGACAGCCCTAGTTAGGTTATGACAATGAATCTCAACAATGTGGTACATATGAGGCTGCATAAAACTTGCAATGAAGGTCATACATGTCATATGCATCTCTCCAAACAAACTTTCAAGACATGAATAAGAAAACCCATAGTTTATTTGGCATATATTACTTTTATTAAAAAGAAATTTATATCTGAATATTCTCATACGACGACCGTTTCACTCTACTACATTTGGTTGTCAAAGTAAACTCGAATCTATTTCCTCTAAACAATTTATTATTCAATCTGTCACAGTACTGTTTCCCCTTTTATGAAACAATTTTTAGATGCAAGCACAAGGTCTATGTCTATCTAAAACAGAAGGGGCGCATGTTTCAAATGAGTACTTGTACTAGAACACACAACAAATGAAAGAAAATAGATGTCAGCTATAACACATACATCATGATTAAACTCTAGCTGAATGTTTTCAGTAGTACCTCATTTGCTTCATCCAAAGCACTTGTAGACTCATCCAGCAGGACTAACTTTGGTCTTGAAAGCAATAGACGTGCAAATGCAATACGTTGCTGCTCACCGAGAGAAAGAACACTGGACCATTCGCAAGTTATGTCCAGGCTACTGAAACGAGTCAATAAGTAGCCAAGACCGACTTTGTCCAGAACCTGGACTAGGTCATCTGTTGTTGGCTTGTCAGGATTTTCGCTAACATTGTTGATATTTGATGCACCCGTCAAAAAGGAAGGGAATACTGCGAGCCAAAAACAGTCAGTCTGACTTGGTAGACCTCATGAATTGATTTACTCTTAAACTAAATCAATCGACGCTATATGATAGAAAAGCGTGTTTACATGACTTGCAAACAGAAAAAAAATGAACGCTAGTTGAATTACACATAGTAGTCAGTCCAAGCAAACCGTTCTTTTAGTGACACGGGCAGCTTTCTTAGCAGATACAGCTAGTTACGTTCTGGATTGAATAACAAGAATAACGTTTCCCTTTCTAGAACTTCACAAAGCAACATAATGAGTACATTTTAACTTTCTAGAAATATCATCACATAAACAACCGTGGCAGGTATGGCTAGACATTACACACTAATAATACCACTTAATTGAGAAAAATAACTAACTAAATAAAAGAACAACAAACATGCTTTCACATATTGTTAGTTTTAAAAAATATCTCCACAAGAATGAAATGAGTCTGTGAGACTGATGATATTCAAAATAATCATCAATCGGTACACTTACCATTTGATTCGACATAACCTGATGTAGCTGCACCTTCAGCCCATGTAGGATAAAGCAGTTGCTGACGTAGTGTACCCAAAACCATGTATGGTCTTTGTGGAAGGAAAAATATCCCTTGATAATTTTTGTTGAGTGGTCTACTGTTTTCTCGGGATATATCTTCTCCTGTATGCGCTTCCGTGGGCCCTCCATTTTGAGAAACTATCTGCTCGGGATAGTCATTTATATAAAATGTGATTTTTCCTTTTCCAACACTCCAAAGACCTGCCAAAACTCTTAACAAAGAAGTCTTGCCACACCCGCTAGGTCCCATTACCTGTAAAAGTAGTTCCATGCTCATGAATTTCTAGTCCACCACAGGTTTATGGTAATACGATGTAACGTGATAGATCTTCAATATATAAATGAAATAGTTTCACACACCAGCAAATGCTCCTTTTCTTGAACTATTAGTTCCAAGTCTCTGACCAAAGTAGAGCCATTTGGTGCCCCTAAAGTCAAATTCTCAATCTCCAATAATTTTCCACGTTTGTCTAGGGTCATGGATCCATTTGATTCTAATAGAGGTGAACTGTCCACATGGGAGTACATGAGATGTATCTCTTCTGAGATGTTGGAGAGAACATTAGGAGCACTGCCATCCAAGAGGTCATCAAATTCGCCTGCATATTTTGAGGATTCAAAATCAAACATATCTAGTAATCGACAAATTAAGATATACAGTTGATCTCTACCATCTATATTCCAAATCCCACAAACATTGATCTCAATCAGTAACTCCAATGGTAATGGCCACTAGCCCCTTGCTACTTACATCATCATCATCCTTCTTTTACCAGCATTCCTATGTTTTATTTCTCCACTCTTCAATCATAATCCTATTTCTGCCTAGTAGTGATGTTTCTTCCTCACAATATTCATATCAAAATTAAATGTGAGTCATACGACACCGAACCAATATTCATACCAAAATTAAATGTGAGTCATACGACACCGAACCAATATACTATCAAGCAAATGTTCAGATACAAGTATTCAAAACAATTGGTTAAGAATGGCAAAGTAAATCTTGCATGTCAAATGAATTGAGAATAACAAAAAAAAAAAAAAAAAAAAAANTAACACCATACGAGTGAAATAATACTGAAATGGTGAAAAAAGGCTAAAGTAATTTTGACATGACCTAAAACAAAGATGGATAGATGCATTCACAAAAATGTACTCTATATACTTTCGAATTTTACTTGAATCACACAGGAATATCCTTCTCTTAGATTCCAAGTAGATCTATATTTACTCCTCATGCATGTATGCTACTATGTTGTCCAGAAGACTGATCAGCACACTTCCCCTTTCAGAATCTTTCATCGGGAAGGAATATATCCATGCAAGAAATAGAGGAAAGAGGACAATACCTAAGCGATCAATAATTGCTGAAAAAGCACTGATGGCCTGAAACTGGAATACAATGATGGAAAAATCCCCAAAGATGTGATTAAAAGCAGATACTGATTGATTAATAACACCAAACTCGATTTTCCCAGAAAAGTACATTGGGGCAACAACTGCAGCCGGAAGAATTTGAATGAGGTAGCGGTAGCCATTGGTAAAGAACTCAAGATTTCTGGATGCTATTAATAATTTCTGTGATGCAGCATATTGAAAGAATACGGTAAGAACCCACAGAGGTGAAGAAGCACAACTACGGTTACGACAAAAAATATCCAACATTAGAATACTACTACTACAAAATGGACGTTGAGCTTTGACATAGATTATCTTGTATCAAAATTAAAGTCCCAAAGCTTGAAATATCTAAAGTTGTGTAGGACGAGAACATTGAGATCCAATGTAATACATATTTACGTGTAACCCTGAGTTCAGATAATACCATAGACGTACTCGTATTTTTTATTCTGACAAGGTGATAGTAAGATATTAGGAAACTTATATTAGAATTGAAATAATCGCTCGACATGAAACAGCACTTTGAGATATAGACATATCCAGCTATTAAAATACTTACAGTCAAATTCTCAACAGCACTTCTGAAACGCTGCAGAATAAGCTGCATCTCATTCTCTTCGCCACCATAAAAAGCAATTGATTCAGCATTTTCACGAATGCGAACAAGTCCATAGCGAAAATCTGCTTCTTTCTTTTCTTGCAAGAAGTTTAGATTAACCAAACCCTGCAATAAATGGACGTTAAAGCTAAAAAGAGTCTGGCTAGATAAAGTTTCCAGGAAAAGAAAAGATCATTATAAATCAGCCAAAGAAGTTCACCTTTCCAAGGAAAACACTAATTGCCGTTCCTCCAATCGAATACAAAAGAAGAATGACAAACAATGGTGGATAGATACCATACAAGATATTACTAAATGAAATCAAATCCACTGTAGAATTGAAAAGTGCCAAAGAGAATGACAGAGCTGTCCCTGTGAAAGAACTGAGATCGTCAACAATCCGCTGGTCCGGATTATCAATAATGGATTGGGACTGAATTTTATAGAAAGACTGGTTCTTTAAATAACGCTCCATGTAATGTTTTGTCATCCATGATCTCCATCTAAGGGAAAGCATGTCCTTTGCATAATCTCTCAATACAAAAACCTGTAAAGCAGTGAATTCGAGTCAGGTAACACAGATGAGATGTTTATAGTTAAATTACCCATGAGAAGAGTTACGTAAATAAATTATACGTTAAACGTTATATACTGATGAAAATTCATTTGGACTTGTTCATAACTTGAAAGCAGGACTTTCAAGTGCTGTCCTTTTCTGTTTCGAAATGTTTCTTACTGATAAATGAAGCCAACATTTTTATTCTGAAGACAACATTAAAAGCATTGGACGAAATGCTCTACTCTCACTAGGCTATAGAAACATTTAGGTGCGTGTGTGTAGATATATAAGGACTGAGTCTTTGATGCATAAACTTCTTACTGAAATAGAGTCAATGTGTGAATAATTAAACTACTTTTGCCAAAGTGAGCTTAGGTAAGGAGTAAATGGTCTGTACTCCTTACCGTAGATTCATAATTTAATATTTGGTACATGTATGGCGATATAAGAACTATCCAAAATAGAATACAATCTCTTCCTCCACATAACAAAACCTTTGTCAACACTAACACCCATCCAAGACGCTAGAAGATCAAAAGTGTAGAGACTAATAGCATCCTATTCCTTTGGTTTTAAATGTGGTAAAACAGAGTAGACTAGTAGAACAGTACCTAAGCGAAAGTGGGGGGAGGAGGCCAGTGTGCTCACCGGAATACCTCCAGCAAAGGCACCAAGGTAGTACAGGAGTTGCTTAGTGAACTGTTCTTGGTCCTTGTCTGTTCGAGATACCCGTTACGGAGGCGAAAATGTGAATATGAAAATAACGAGGTTAATTAATGGAACAAGCATTTGTATACTGTCGATTGTAAGAAGGAAAATGAACTGAAGAATTACTAGCAAGAGCGTTGTAGAAGTCGCGGCCAAGGAAATTGAAGCCAACGCTGATGCCGGTGGTGCCCAAGGTCAGAGCGAAGACAGCAGCCAGTTGCCATCGAGCTTGCACTTTGTCATCCGAGAACCAATAAGGAGCAGCAACTTTCCAAAACCTCTTCAGCAGAACTTTCGGATCAGGTCCAGGCCTCTGAGCTTCCTCATTCTTCACCATCCAGAATCAAGCTCAAAGTCATTCTCCACAAGCAATCAGCAGAAAGAAATTAAACAACACAAGAACAGACTGACCTTATCTGGACCTGAACCTGGCGTTGGAACATCCGGCGGCTGAATGGAGGAGGACAAGTCGGAGGCAGTAGCAGAAGACCTAACGTTCATGAAACGACTCCTAGATTTCCTACAAGCGAGAGTTCCGCCGCTGGAAACGGCCATGACAGCGGCCGTTGGAGTTAAAAGTTTACAGAATCGAACATGAAAACTAACTCCTCCGCCGTAATCACGAAGCTGAAGTTGCCGCCGGTGATTCTTATACGTTTGATTATCGGTAACCGTGGAGGAGATCGTGAAAACAGAGGACGCTTCTGAGCGTAGTATCATATTTTCTTTGAATCGAAGACGAAAATGTCTTCGGCTATTACATTAATTGGTTGAACAAAGGAAGATTGAGAGCAGAAGCTGAAGAAATTGGAGAGGCCCGTCGTGGTCCGTTGCAGAACGACAACTGAAACAGATAATGGTTTATCTTTGGAGTTTGAGATCATAACAACGCCACGGCTACAAGAAATTATTGATTTTATTAAATGCTAAATTCAACGTTTAAAAAATCTGTGACGGTTTATTCCAAAATTTTCTGGTTATTATTTTATTACGATTATATTTTCTGCTAAATTACAGATTTAATCCTATAATTTTTTTTAAAAAAAGTTATGTTATTTCCAAAATTTATGGGTATTTTATTATTATTATTATTATTATTACTATTATTACATTGTTGAATTAAATTATAAATTTATTCCGTATGATTTTTAAATTTTTTGTTATTTTAAAAGTTCTAATTTAATCATTGTTTAATATTATTGTTTTATATTCAATTTTTTTTAGGAATAAAATAGTCTTTATCCAAAATTAAAAAAAGAAAAACTAAATAAAAATAACTTTAAACATTATATTTTATTAAATTAAAAAAAATATTCTTACCATTAATTTTCGTGAAAATCATTAGTATTTTGTTTCAAAAATACCTTTAAAATTTAAAAAGTTTCATCAATACACTCAAATTTTGTACTATATTAAAAAAATAGGTACAAATTAAAAAAATAGGTACAAATTTTTTAAAATAGCATTAACACTTCTACCCAGAAAAGTCTTATGTCATGGTTTTACATAAATTATAGTCTACTAGTCGAGCCTGGTGTCGTAGCTCTACATAATAAATTTCTCATTAAATGATCGTATTCGAGTTTTAGGTTGGAGACAGAAAATGGGACTTTGTATAGATACAGTTGATTTGTGAGATCAATATTATAAATCACAATAATGTATTAGTTATCAGACTAACCGTGAAACCCAAGAAAGCACCAGCTGCAACTTCAATCTCAGTGTGGCCTATTGCTTCTTTGAATGACTTCCATTCACTGCCCTCCCTTCTTGACCCTTCTTCCACATCAGTTTCCGAGCTCGACGATGCGATATCCTCCTCCTTTAATGGACTCAGTACCGTCAAGGCCCTGGTTCCTTCCTCAGATAACAGGGGACTGCTGCTCTCGAGTTGCGAGTTGAGTCGACGATCCTGATCTTTATAGGAAAAGGATGAGTTCACAGGTGTGTTTGTTTGCAATAGCGTGTTGATTGCTTTAGCATGTTTTCCAACTTCTCTTCTGACTCCCTGCAAAATAAGAAATTTTGTTGTTGATTACTCTTATTGATACCAAAAAAAGCAGGTTATGGTGTTTCTAATACTACAGGAGATTCTAACAAAGGAAAGAATGTATATAGGGAGTCTAGAAAGGGCCATCAAGTGAGCCTTAAAGAGATAGGTTTCCCATTCGCAAAATTCTTCAATCACAGTATCGCAGAAGGCTTACAACATCTTGGTTTCCATGAAGAAGAAGCCCAAGATCACAGGCAAGCTTCCCACAGCAGTATTTTCATTGCCTCCTAGAGAAATAATCAATTCCGACCACATTTTACTTAAACAAGTTAATTTTTATGCTGAAGGCCGAAAAGTTTAAAGATCTTAAGTACACCGTAAATGACTGATAGAGTGGGAGCTCGTGCCACCCGAGGGACTTCCACCCTACCAACCTCCAAACCTCTTGTGAGATCCCACATTAGTTGGAGAAGAGAACAAAACATTTCTTATAAGGGTGTGAAACCTCTTCTTAGTATACACATTTTAAAGCCTTGAGGGGAAGTCCAGAATGGAAAGCCCAAAGAGGACAATATCTGCTAGTGGTGGGCTTGGACGGGTACAAATGGTGTTAGAGCTAGACACCGGGTAGTGTGCCAGCGAGGACGCTGGGCCCTCAAGAGGGGTGGATTGTGAGATCCCACTTTAGTTGGAGAGGAGAACAAAGCATTCCTTATAAGTGTGTGAAAATCTCTCTCCAATAGACACGTTTTAAGGTCTTGAAGATAAGCCTAAAAGGGAAAGCCCAAAAAGGACAATATCTGCGAGCGGTGGGTTTGGGCGGTTACACCTCTAGACGGCTACAAATACTAAAAGAGAAAACAGAAAAAGGGAACTCTTAGAAAAGATCTCTAGAACCTTACAAACTCCGGCTGGTCTGATTAACAATGATTAAGAAGCTGGTGCTCAACTCATAGCCAATAACAACTTTCTCCTCCTTTTCCTAAAGCCTCCGACTTGAAGGATGACAATCAAGGGAATGCCAATCAGGTTTATCATAAATTTTCTCTAGATTCAATTAAAAAATCACCCCCTTTTGTTTCTTCTTTAGGAATCATCGACCAGTTTTTTTGCCATTCAGATGAGGTCTATGATTTGCCACAGCCAACAGAAGTAGATTTGACAGAGGGAAGAACCATTTAAGCCTGTCTGTTAGAACCTCATCAATTATCTAATAAACAGTAGAACTGAGGTTACTCGGTCTAAACTCTACACTTGCTAACTGTTATGTATTGCATGAATACATATATCCACATACATCCAGACATAAACATACTTATCATTTCCAGCGACCAAACCACTAATTCACTTCCTTCGAGACTGCAACTTCCCATTCTCAGATACCACCGGAAAGAACCTTGTGCGCATCAATGATCAGAGCAAAAGTCCAGGGAAGGATAAAATTATCATTGTAACGACCCAGATCCATCGCTAGCAGATATTGTCCTCTTTGGGCTTTCCCTTTCGGGCTTGCCCTCAAGGCTTTAAAACGCGTCTGCTAGGGGAAGGTTTCCACACCCTTATAAATGGTGGTTTGTTCTCCTCCCCAACCAATGTGGGACGTCACAATACACCCCCCTTCGGGGCCCAGTGTCCTCGCTGGCACTCTTTCCTTCCTCCAATCGATGTGGGACCGCCCCCAAATCCACCCCCTTTGGGGCCAGCATCCTTACTAGCACACCGCCTCATGTCTACCCCCTTCGGAAAACAGCGAGAAGGCTGACACTGTGCCAGTTTCTCTTTCCATCATACATTCATAAAAGTCCATATTAACTTACTTAGCATAAAGAAGATACAGAGTTATGTTCTCCAGATAAATTCGAAGATACAGAGCATAAAGAAGATATCAGAGTCCACATGGTAAAATTATGAGATCAGTTTCTCCTTCCATCGATGTTCCTCATCCATAGAAGTCCATATTAACTTACTTACCAGAACACAACAGAAAATGGGGAAAAAAATCCCCATTAATCCGCAGAAGAATGGCAGGAAAAGAGTCGGGAAGATTATTAACAAGTAGAATGTGCGCTAAACAAGAAAGAAGAAGAAGAGCCTTCGTACTTGCCTGAGCATCATACATAATAAGGGACGCGTAAATTACAGTTATGCCAAAAATTGAATCTGCAAGACCCCTGCGATTATATTCCTAAGTAATGTCATGAAAAGTTATTCCGAAAAAACAGGCAAATAACTTCTTAGAAACGAAAGCCAATCAACAAAGAAACGCATATTGAGTAGCGGATTACCTCTCAACGCCGAGAATAGTGGCAGCGGCGACCACCGCCTGAAACACATGGCATAACAACAGCAGCGACGGTGGTGATTATATTAACAAAAGAATTCAGAACATACAAATCAAATAGAGGCTACTAACAGAGGAGTGAGTAGAAGGGAAGCCTCCAGCTCCAAAGGCAGTTCTAAAGTTGAACTCTCTGCCATAAAAAAGAACAGAAGTGAAAGGCTTCGCGAGTTGCCCAATCGCAGCGGACACGCCGGCGGCAACTAAAACCTAGAAAACAAAAACAGCCAAATTGAAGACAATATTCATCCATTAAGAACAAGAAACAGACGATATTATCGATACAGAGTGAGAAGAAGGCAACGGATTACCTTGTTGTGGCTGAGTTGAATGAATTCGTCAAGCAATAAAGCTCTCGGAGCGGTGGATTTCAAAGTAGAAGGGCTTGATTTTGATTTTACGAGACGAATGTAAGAGTGGAGGAGACGATTGCAATGGTGATTAATCAGCCGAGTATGAGGGGGAGAGGGAAGGGCAGTGGCGGAGGACCACCATGGCAGTGACATTCCGTTTGCAAGGGCAAGAAGAAAGCTGAGAGGAAGAAGTCTGAAGGTTAAGCTCAGAGGGCGGCGGCCATTGTTAATCTGTTTCCACCCACTTCCTTCTTAACCACCACTCTCCAACTCCCTTATCATCTTTTTAGTTCATACCTTTCTTTCTTTAACGTAGTTTTCATATATATATTTTTAATTTTAATTTTTAAATTATTTTATTAATTAAATAATTGTTTTGTAAATCTGAAAAGAATAAAAATATAATTCCAATTTTATTTTATTGCATAAAATTTTGTAAATTATTAAAATCTCCTTTGTAGTTTCTAATAAAAATATATTTTAAAATAAAATAATTTAAATATTAAATTATATGTTCTTTCTGTATATTAATAGACAAAACAGAAGAACACGTAAAAAAATGATACCCATAAAATCGAAAAAAAAAAAAAAAAGAAAAAAAAGAAAGTGATTCTAAATTTATCGTTTTACAGTTAGGGTTTATAGATGTTCTTACTCTTTTTAAGTCCGCCATTCTCATCTTCCTCCTTGCTTCATCTGTTTTCTCTGACAGGAAATGAGAAATGTCGCCGATTTCTCATCTTTTAATCCTTTTCTTCGTCTTCTTCTCTCCTCTCACCGTCGCATTCGCCGATCAAAGCAATGCCAATAATCCGAAACAAGAAAGCGATGCCAATAATGAAGAACAAGAAATCGTGAGGCTGGATCTGATACACCGCCACCATCCGGAAGTGGTTAAGAGGCTTCATGATGAAATTAAGGTGGATAAAATGGAGGATCGCATCAAGGATATTCGCTATCACGATCAATCTCGCCTGCGAGCCATCTCCGCCCACCTGAATTGGACCAAAGTTGTGGAGAATGCGGAGGAGAAGGAGAAGAAGGAGGCGTCGGGTTCGAATCTTCCTCCACAGTCGCAGTCGCCAATAGCATTGAAAACATACCCCGGCGCTGATTACGGTAGCAGTGAGTTTTTCGTGCAATTGAAATTGGGAACGCCGCCGCAGAAGTTCACGATGATTGCAGATACCGGAAGTGACCTATTGTGGACGAGATGCAGATACCGGCGGTGCAGGGGAGATTGCAGCAACCCCTCTCCGATCCATAAAATGCGTAACAGAATGAGAGATAGATTCATTTACGCGCTTTATGCGAATCAATCATCTTCTTTCTCCCCAATTCCTTGTTCCTCCGAGCAGTGTATCCAGGATTTCTCTGAGCTCGGCGGCCAACCCGATTGTCCAACCCCTAACTCCCCTTGTTCCTATACCTACAGGTATTAATAGTAATTATTATTTTTTTTTTTTTTAAATAAAATTTTGGTGGGGACCATTATAACAATAAATGGATGTTGGTTGGTTTGTTTAAAAAAATAACAGCTACTTAAGTGGGGACTGCGCGATGGGAATATTCGCAACTGAGACGGTAACGGTAAGACTAACAAACGGAAAAGAAAAGCAACTGAAGGACATTCTATACGGCTGCACCGAAGAAATAACTGACAGCAAATTCTTGGACGGAGCCGATGGCCTCATTGGCTTAGGCTCTAGCATCTACTCCTTCGTCTACAAAGCCGCCGAAAACAACATCGGCGGCGGCTTCTCCTACTGCCTCGCCGACCACATCCGCAGTATAACCGCCATTAGCTACTTCGTCTTCGGCACCCCCTCCCCTAAGACCTTCGCCGCCTCCACATCCACTCCCATCGGCCCCCCCGCCACCACTAAACTCATCACCGGCGGGCGATACAGCTGCTACTACGGCGTCCAACTGGCCGGAATCTCCGTCGACGGACAGATCCTGAACATCCCCCCTCACGTCTGGAACATCAATTCCGGTTGCGGCACCATCTTGGACACGGGCACCAGCCTGACGATGCTGACGGCGCCGGCTCACGATGCGGTGATAGAAGCGATGGCTCCGAAGATCGAAAAATTCGGAAGAATGGAAAGGGATGTAAAGGGTGAAAGGGAGAAGAACTTCAAACTTTGCTTCAATGACACTGAGTGGAGATTTGGTATGACGCCGAAGCTTGGATTCCATTTCGAAGGCGGGGTGGTGTTCGAACCGCCGGATAGGAGCTACGTCGTTCCGGCGTCAGAACAATGTAGCTGTATTGCCATAACTTCTCTGCCCTTTCCATCAATCAATATCTTAGGGAATATTATTCAGCAAACTTACCTTTGGCAATTTGATTTACACAAGGGATCCGTCACTTTTGCTCCCTCCGACTGCGCCTAGAACTTCTCCATTTTCTTTCATTTATTACTTCCTTCTTATTAATTATACTCATATAATGTAACATTATTCTTTTTTTTTTT